>NW_026879985.1:0-28288 GCF_032173495.1 Musca vetustissima
TTTTTAAAGAAAATATTTTTCAGGAACCAAGAGGCATAGATTTTTAAAGAAAATATTTTTCAGGAACCAAGAGGCATAGAATTTAAAAAAGAAATATTTTTTTTCAAGAGACGTAGATTTCTAAAAAAGTGTTTTTCAAAAGCCATCAGGCCTGGATTTTTAAAGAAAATGTTTTTCAGGGGCCATCATGTAGCATATCCTAAGGTCTCCCTTGCCTTCAATATCCTCTTTTCATTTTTTTTTTCATATTTTTCTTTAGCAAAAAAAGTAAAACTCTAACCCAACCAGTGCAATTTTTGGCTAAGCACAAAATCCCAGCCACAAAAATAATAACAACAACACTAGCAACAACAACTCCATGTATCTTAGATTATGAAATATCTTTTGAGAGCACTGAACAAAGATTACAAAAGTATTTAAACGATACCTTTTTGTGTGCTTTTCACGTGATTACTGTTGTTGTGGTTGACTAGACATACCATGACAATGGCTTGCAATGCGGAATTAGGAGAGGGCAACGTATTTGTTCAAATGGCTAGCTGCAAAGGCCTTTTAGGTTATTTGTGAAAAAGCAAAAACCACAACAACGATATGCTACCACAAGAACAATAATATCGTTATTATAAAGCAATACCTCTGCTTTTCAACTTAGATATTTGACCCTTAAGGGTTCAAAAGGAAAACTTTTTTGCAGTTTGTTTTTTGAGTTTTGTTTCCTATTTTTTGTTAGCCATTACTGAAGATAAGTTTCTGTGTTAAATCTTCTTTTCTATTTCAATTTTATATAGATAGAATAATCTCAATATGACCAGAAGACATGGTAACGTGTTGAGGAAATTTTTCGTGTACCCGGAAAACAATATCGATATCTTCACAGTAGTGGTGAAATTTTTGTTTGAAATGATTTAAACGAGTGATTTTTCTAAAAGCACTTTTCAAAACCACAAGCAATCTTCAATGTTGACAGTTTTTGGACAAAGGGCAATTTCAGAGAATTATCAGGTCCAAAGGGAATTTTTCTAAGCATTAAAGGTATAGAAGAAGGCGTAAGTTTAAAAAAAAACCAGTAATTAAAGTAGTAATGTCGGACGGGGCCGACTATATGATACCCTTCACCACTATGGGTATATTAAACAGGACTATTAACATGAAATTGGATGAAATAAATAATGTGACATTTATCTAAATGTGAATCTACCTAGATCTATCCATAAAGTATGTAAATCGACTTCAAAGAAATATAAATAGGTCATCCGTTGGGCTATGTCTGTACTTCTAGAAAACGCAACTACGTAATTCTATGCTCAATTTTGTACCTTGTGCAAAATTTGATGTCCATCTAACTAACATGAGGAGTTTGATGCACAATTTACATGAAATCGGGCGAAAATATATATGGAAGCTCTATCCAAATATAAAGCGATTTCAAACAAACATGCCACAGGTTAGGTTATACTAATTTCAGAACGATTTGTTACTTTTGTTTCCTTAGTATGTCAATTACTTAAAATCAATCTATAATAAAAGCGAGCTATATCTAAATCTGGACCGATATTCACGAAACAAGGCAGACATCACTTTAGGCTCAATTCAGTACGTTATGCCAAATTTCCTGCAAATCGAAGGATATATAGGGACATTGGGGGCACCATTTACATGAAATCGGACGAAACTATATATGGGAGCTATATCTAAATCTGGACCGATTTTCATGAAACTTGGCAGACATCATTCTAGGCTCAATTAAGTACGTTATGCAAAATTTCCTGCAAATCGAAGGATATATAGGGACATTGGGGCACCATTTACAAGAAATCGGACGAAACTATATATGGTAGCTATATCTAAATCTGGACCGATTTTCCTGAAACTTGGCAGACATCATTCTAGACTCAATTAAGTACGTTATGCCAAATTTCGTGCAAATCGAAAGATATATAGCGACTTTGGTGCACCAAGTACATGAAATCGGTCGAAACTATATATGGGAGCTATATCTAAATCTGGACCGATTTTCACGAAACTTGCGAGGCATCATTCTAGGCTCAATTCAGTACGTTATGCCAAATTTCGTGCAAATCGGAAGATATATAAAGACTTTGGGCACCATTTACATGAAATCGGACAAAACTATATATGGGAGCTATATCTAAATCTGGACCGATTTTCACGAAACTTGGCAGACATCATTCTACACCTAAATGATTAGGCTGTACCAAATTTCGTGCAAATCGAAAGATATATAGGGACCGTTTACATTAAATCGGTTAAATATATATATGGGAGCTATATCTAAATCTGAACCGATTTTTCCCAATTTCAATAGAGTTCGTCCTTGGGCCGAATAAGTGACCTATGCTAAATTTCATCCAATTCGGATCATAAATGCGACCTGTACTTTGTTTACAATTTAACATGGAAAGACAGACAGACGGACGGACGGACATGGATAAATCGACTTAGAAAGTGATTCTATGCATATTCTCAAAAGGAACCATGTGTCTATCTCGTTTCCTTTTGCCTGTTACAAACATATGCACAAAGACATAATACCCTGTACCACAGTGTGGTGAAGGGTATACAAATATGTAAGACATAGAACACGGAGTAGATTTTAAAAGAATATTTTTTCAAGCGATCGATTTCTAACGAATATTTTTCCAAGGCATAGAACACGGCGTAGATTTTTAAAGAATATTTTCCAAGCCATAATAGACGGCGTGGCTTTTTAAATAATTTTTTGTAAGGCATCATGGCATGTTTAAAGATCTGGATATTTATAGAATATTTTTAAGGTATATAATAAGGCGTCCAGAATTAACGAATTTTTTGTAAGGCTTAAAGGAACGCGTGGATTTTTAAAGATTTTTTTGTAAGGCTTAAAGGAACGCGTAGATTTTTAAAGATTTTTTTGTAAGGCTTAAAGGAACGCGTAGATTTTTAAAGAAAATTTTTTCAAGGCATATTTACAGACATGGATTTTTATACCCTTCACCACACTGTGGTACAGGGTACTTTGTACATATGTTTGTAACAGGCAAAAGGAAACGAGATAGACACATGGTTCCTTTTGAGAATATGTATAGAATCACTTTTCAAGTCGATTTATGCATGTCCGTCCGTCTGTCTGTCCATGTTAAATTGTAAAGAAAGTACAGGTCGCATTTATAATCCGGCCCAAGAACGAACCCTATTGAAATTGGGAAAAATCGGTTCAGATTTAGATATAGCTCTCATATATATTTTCTCATATATATCTTTCGATTTGCACGAAATTTGGATAGCGTACTGAATTAAGTCTATAGTGATGTGTGTTAAGTTTGGTGAAAATCGGTCCAAATTTAGATATAGCTCCCAATTTTAGGTAAATGGTGCACCAAACTTCCTATATTTTTTCGATTGAGACATAATTTTGCACAGCATAATGAATTAGGTCTAGAATGATGTGTGTTAAGTTCCCTGAAAATCGGTTCACATTTAGATATAGCTCCCATATATATTTTCGTCCGATTTAATGTAAATGGCGTACAAATGTATATCTTTCGATTTGCACGAAATGTGTCATAGCGTACTGAATAAAGTCTAGAATGATGTGCGTTAAGTTTCGTAAAAATCGGTTCAGATTTAGATATAGCTCCCATATATATTTTCGTCCGAATGGTATACCAAAGTCCCCATATATCTTTCGATTTGCACGAAATTTTGGCTGGGGTACTGAATTAATGCTAGAATGATGTGTGTTAAGTTTCGTGAAAATCGGTTCAGGTTCATATATAGCTTCCATATATATTTTCTCCCGATTTTAAGTAAATGATGCACCAAGATCTCAAAATGTGGCCGATATGCACAAAACATACTGAGATTATCCTGTGACAAGTTTCGATGAAATCGGTTTATATTTCGATATAGCTTGTTTATATATTTTCGTAAATGGTGCACCAAACTCCTCATGTTTATCAGATATTTAACCAAATAATCAACGGGTATCCGATTGATATTTGCTTTAAATTGATTTACATAATTTTGTCCCATTGTAAGAAGGAACTTTATATCTGACTAAATTAAAAATGTAGTATAGGTTGCAGAATGACATGTTTATGGATCCAATTTCGTTTTACTGGTCCTTCAAAAATGCGACGTCTCTTAGGATTCATCTGTTGAATATACCCAAAATGGTTAAGGGTATCATATAGTCGGCCCGTCCGACTTCAGTACTTTCCTTACTGGTTAAGAATATTTTTAAGGCTTTATAAAGGCCTGGATTTTTAAAGAATGTTTTTAAAACATTTCAAGTCCTACATTTTTACAGAATATTTTTAACAGGATTTAAATTTTTATTTTTGTTTTCTCCTCTTCTCATTTGAAAAATATCTGGGCGGAAATTTCCGAAATAACCAAATATTTCTTCCCAAAATATGTGCCATACAAATTACACATATCCAAATACG
Source organism: Musca vetustissima (assembly GCF_032173495.1). NCBI lineage: Eukaryota > Metazoa > Arthropoda > Insecta > Diptera > Muscidae > Musca > Musca vetustissima. The sequence continues at coordinate 4,449 of NW_026879985.1, forward strand.
CCTTAGTGTCAATGTAATTCTTCATTCGCAGTCAAATGACTACTAATTCGCATAACAGGAATTATAGGGATAACATCAAAACTACAGTCCGTTCTGCATAAATGTAAAAACAGGAACTTATACAAAATTAAAATAATATTCGAAGAAGCCTACCCCTATCAATTAAACACAATAGTAGAACAGTCGGAATGCCTACAAAAAATCACTGCTTTCGGAAGAAATAAAATTTTGAAATCCTTCAAAATGATTCTGCAAAAATCAATCCTGAAATGCTGAGGAGATTTTGTCAGTATTTTCCTTTAAATGAAATTCCCATTATCAGGACCGACCTATATATCTCTGAATGAAAAATTACCCCACAACATTAAACCGTTGATTTAGGCCACTTAATCACTGCACCACAAGCCCGGGAAAAAATCACATGGTTGTACATTAATTTGGCAGCCAGCAAAAATCCGCTTAAAACGCTGTGACCCGACGAAAAAAATTCAGCCTCAACAGAAGTGAATGAAGTACGACAACATCAAGAGCAGCAGCAGGAAAAAAATCAATTAGAAGCAACAGGACGATAAACTACAAAAGGGAAGGTCTTTAAAAACCAAAAAATAAATAAAAAACAACAAATAAAACAAATGGCAATCAAAATACAACAAAAACTACAATAAAATCCCTGAATCTCTGTTATAGTCCAGATTTAAAAGAAGAAGACGAAGAATCAACAACAACGTAAAGGCTATGAAATACCACACAAGTATTAATTTGAAAAATTACTTAGGGGCGTTAACCAACTTGTCACTCAGCCGACAATAAAACCAAAGACACACATACAGACAAACAAACAATTCAACATTTGTTGTATACAAAAAAAAATAAAATAAACCAATTGTTTTGTGGAAAATTCAACGCCAAAACGATTTGAAATTTTAACATACAAATTGTTTTCAGATCAAATTGATAATGTCTGTCTGTCAGAGGGAGAGAGAATGAAACGAATCAGGTGCTGCCGTTGGTGGTAATGATGGTGTTAAAGGTGTTAGTCTCCAGATGACGACGATGCTGACGAAGAATTCCATTGGGGGGTATTTAAGAATTGTATGTAAAAAGACGTCTTGTTAATTCAACATTGCATGCTACATGATCATTGTTATCAATTACAGAACAAAATGGGGTTACAAACAGAACATCGAGAGCCCTGGGCTAATTGGTTGCAATCTAAAAGACCCTTCACTTTATAGGTACTTTTTTCTTCTTTTTTGTTGAATGGTATTATTACAAAGCTCATTATCTAGTCAATAACTATGATGGACTAAGTGCTAACTTGTGAAGACAAAGCAAAAACTAGAACAAATGAAAATAGTTGCAAAGCCTACAATTGGACAATGGTTTTAATTATTTTGAATCGAAAGACTTAAGTCACAAGCACAAGTTATTCACAATTTCCGTTGTTGTATTTAGGTGTAGTATTTTAAGAAGTGGATTTTTAAGAGTGTTTTGTAAAGGGCTATTACAGAGCGGTTTATTAAAACTATAAATAATTCCAATTTTTATTTTAAGGCATCGATTTTTTGTATCGCATTTTAAGAATATATTCGAAAAAATCGGTTCAGATCTAGACACAGCTCCCATATATATTTTCGTCCGATTTAAGGTAAATTGTGCACCAAAGTCCCTAAATATCTTTCGATTTTCACGAAATTTGGCACAGTGAACTGAATTAAGCCTAGAATGATGTGCACTAAGTTTCGTGAAAATCGGTTTAGATTTAGATATAGCTCCCATATATATATATTCGTCCGATTTAAGGTAAATGGTGCACCAAAGTCCCTATATATCATTCTATTTGCACGAAATTTGGCATAGAGTACTGAATTTGGTCCAGAATGCTGTGTGCCAAGATTCGAGAAAATCGGTTCAGATTTCGATATAGCTCCCATATATAGTTTCGTCCGATCTAAGGTAAATGCTGCACCAAAGTCCCTATATATCTTTCGATTTGTACGAAATTTGGCATAGAGTACTGAATTAGGTCCAGAATGATGCGTGCCAAGTTTCGAGAAAATCGGTTCAGATTTAGATATAGCTCCGATATATAGTTTTGGCCGATTCTATGGTGCACCAAAGTTCCTATATGCCTTTCGATTTGCTGGAATATGGCACAGCGTACTGAATTAAGTCTAGAATGATGTGTGCTAAGTTTTGGAAAAATCGGTTGTGGTTTCGATATAGCTCCCACATATTCATATATATTCGTCCGATTTTACATAAATGGTGCACCAACCTTCTAATGTTTGTCCGATTAACACGATCTATTGCAAAACGCATCAAGTTGAGACTTGAATAACGTTATTGCGTTTTGATGTAGATGCTGTCATAGCTTCCATATGTATTTCGAATGGATGTCTGAATGAAATTAAAATTTTAACAGTGCGGCCACTGAATAGCGTGTATTAATTTTGCTATAAGTCGTTTTTCATAAATTTGTCTCATGGTACGACGTCGACTTTAAATCTGCCCGAATTAACTTAAATTTATCATAGGTTGCAGAAAGACTTGCGTATGTTCCTTGGAGGGGATATATATGTGCAATATACCCAAAGTGGTGAAGGGTATCATATAGTCGGCCGAGTCAGACTTTACTGCTTTCCTTACTGGTTGAATCTGATCATGATGCAGTGTTAGTAGTGTAGCCTTTGCTAATAAATAGTCGATCTCCCATTCCCACTCCTTTCCTTTATTGATATTCCTCTAAAAATCATATACTATTTTTTGGAAATTCCATCCATTTCTTATTACCCGCTGAATGGCGACAGGTTCTTGGTACCATCATAGTTATGGCCTAATGATCGTCATGGTTCATTACTAACAAAAATAATTTTCATTACTTATCATTAAAAAACCATTTGTAGCTTCGCCTTGGTTTCCTGAATATATCTCTCCATATGTATGTGAGTGTGTGTGTGTACATTGCAACATCACAACATCGTTGCCTTCATACACTTTTGGTTCATAACTTTGAACTGAAAATCTCATATTCTCAAAATGCAATCATTAGTTATGTGTCTGGTCTTTTGTTGGTTGGTTGGCGGAATGACTGGCTGGTTGGTAACACGCAAATGAAGAAAACAGTCAAATGAATATTGGTTAGTTTTTTTTTTTTTTTTGAAGTTTGAAGACGATATATGGAAGATGTTCCTAATAGGTTTGCCGCGGCTGCTGGATGCAACAACAACAACAATCACTTGCCAACCATTCAAACAACCACACATAGTCATCACTTAAATAAATCCATGCTTCTGCATACCAACTGTGCTAAGTATGTGGTAGGTAGAGGTTGGTTGGCTTTTAGAATCACAGTCATCTCTCTATAAGTATTCTAGCTGATCATATAGTTTCATATGTATGTATGTATGTGTGTTTGCATGTATTTATGTTTATGAAGTAATATTGAAATATAACTTAAGGCTATAAAAATGACGGTGTTGCACATTATTGTTATTAATAATAACTGACACTCATCTAATGTGCAACATCAACAATGAACACACTGCACACAATAAGCATTAGCATGAATAGCTACGGCTACAAACTGCAGCAGCATTCAGTTAGTTATTCAGTTACTATATTATGCTAGAACGCTCTCTAGATGTTTGGCAGTAAAAACAAATTGTTGATTTCATTTATGGGATGATATGAGGCAATGTGTTTGTTGCCAAGTAGTCATAATCTAATAAAATGCATATGTCTGTATATTCAGCAGGAATATATACGACCCATGTACGATTTCAAGTAGTTTTGTGGTCATAGTGTCCCCTTTCTGTTCGATAGACCAGATTTGAAGAAAACATCTTCTATTCGTCGACTATAAAACCACATTCGACAGCACTATCTGTTCAGAGGTGTGCCGAACGCAGACATGGCTTTGTCTGCGTTCGGCATTCCTGCAAAATTAATACGGCACAAGGTCAGCAGTCAAAGTCGGAAAAGACCTATCGACCTTTAATACAAAACGAGGATTCGGACAAGGTGACAGTTTGTCGTGTGATCTTTTTAAACATCCAGCTGGAAAAGTTCATACGAGATGCAAAGGTGAACAGAAATGACACTCTGTATACCAAACAGCACATGTTACTCACCTACGCTGTAGTCAATGACATCGATATAATGGGTCGACCATTGCGAGCAGTAACATCCACCTTTGAACAAATTGTGAAGCAGTCGGCCAAAATGGTCTGGCAGTAAATGGCGAGAAGACCAAGCTGATGGTATTAACCCGCAAAGACGTCCAGTAGACTCGGACCAACTGTGGAACTTGAGAACTACGGTTTCGAGGTAGTCAAATATTTTATATACCTTGGTATCGACATAAATAAAACCAGTAAGGAAAGTAGTAAAGTCGGACGGGGCCGACTATATGATACCCTTCACCACTTTGGATATATTCAACAGATGGGATCCTAACATACGTCGCATTTTTGAAGGACCATTAACATGGAATTAAACATGTCATTTTGCACCCTATACTAAATTGGTCAGATATAGAGGGGCTTCTTACAGTGGGACAAAAATAAATAAATAAATTTAAAGCAAAATATCGAAATCTAAACCTATTTCATCGAAACTTATCACATGTTAGGTTACACTAATTTCAGTATGTCTTTGCATTCTGCCACATTTTGAATTCTTCATTTACTTATAATCCAAATTTCGTGCAAGTGGAAGGATATATCGGGACTTTGGTGCACCATTTACATAAAATCGGACGAAAATATATATGGGAGCTATATCTAAATCTGAACCGATTTTCTCGAAACTTGGCGCACATCATTCTGGACCTAATGCAGTACTCTATGCCAAATTTCTTGCAAATCGAATGATATATAGGGACTTTGGTGCACTGCAGCACCTAAAATCGGACGAAAATATATATGGGAGCTATATCTAAATCTGAACCGATTTTCACGAAATTTAAAACAAATTGTTCTAGGCTTAATTCAGAATGCTATGCCAAATTTCATGCAAATCGAAGGATATATAGGGACTTTGGTACACCATTTACATAAAATCGGACGAAAATATATATGGGAGCTATATCTAAATAGGGTTCATCCTTGGGCCAAATAAGTGATCTGTGCCAAATTTCATCCAAATCGGATCACAAATGCGACCTGTACTTTTTTAACAAAAATACGTGGACGGACGGACAGACGGACATGCATAAATCGACTCAGAAAGTGATTCTATGCATATTCTCAAAAGGAACCATGGGTCTATCTCGATTATTTTTGCCTGTTACAAACATATGCACAAAGACATAATACCCTGTACCACAGAGTGGCGAAGGGTATAATGAATAGGATTTGGGAACTGAGCAGATTACAAAATGTTCTTCCCCTCTTCATACTATGCCGGGTATATAGGTTTAAACCATGAAGCGGTACCGTCCGCATTTCGGTATTGTGAGTCGAAATGCTCTATCAAATTTGCTGAAATGTTTCATTCCAGACTCTCATTCGGTTAAAGACGCCATCGCGGAATATTTGCAATATACATCCACATATTACACATTTCTTGCATACATAGTTTGCTTGAGACAGAACATTTGTTCCATAAGCCGAACATAAAAAAGATGTCCAGGATGGCCGGTCTTGGGCGCAGCTCTTATAATTTGAAAGACCATGTTTCGAAATATAGTCTTTGATCTTTCCATTCGTGGCCTTTCCCTTCCACGTAAACCATCAGTTGGTTCGCTTTTATATGCCATTAGAGCTAGGGCATCCTCATCCATTCTCACAACATGACCTAGCCAACGTAGTCGCTGCAGTTCGATACGTCTGACAATGCCGATGTCCATATATACCCATAGATCTTTCGGAGAATTATTCTCTCAAACACTCCAAGAGCTGCCTAATCTGCTTGCTGCATGCTTCAGATACATACACCAGCACGGGTACTGGACGTCTTTCCCGTTGATACCATCAGCTTGGTCTTCTAGATTTACTGTCAGTCCCACTTTGCAGATTCCTTCTCAATTCGTTCAAAGGCTGTTACCACTCGCAATGTTCGTTGTTTGGTATACAGAGTGTCATTTCTATTCAAGTTTGCATATCGAATAACCTTTTCCAGCAGGATGTTGAACAGGACACACTCGTTCGGTATTGAATGGCTCCGAAAGGACCTTTCTTTAAACCTTATGTCAGTTAAAGTTATCCTGCATAACCGTAATAATAAATTTAAACATCCCTGAGCGGATTTTCCAGGAATTCTGGTCTATGGTAAATTTCCCAGTCCAGAAGCCACATTGGTTTGGTCCAATAATGTTGAGATTCAAATCATTGGGTATGCACTCCTCTAGCCAAATTGTACTAATCAGCTGGTGCATGCTCCTTACCAGCATCTGACCACCAGTCTTGAATAGTCCGGCAGGTACCCATCGACACCTGCTACTTTATTATTTTTCAGCCGATTAATTCCTACTCTGACCTCATCTTGGTTAGTTGGTATACACTCTATACTCTATATATTGGAGCTATATCTAAATCTGAACGATTTCAACAAAACTTCGCAAACATCAATCAGTACATAATTCATTACTATGCGCAAAATTTTTTCTCAATCGGACCAATATTGGGATTTTGGTGCATTAGTTACACAAAATCGGACGAAACTATATATTCGAGCTATATCTAAATCTGAACCGATTTTCTCCGATTATGGGTCAAATAAGTGACCTGCGCCAAATTTCATCCAAATCGGATCATAAATGCGATCTGAACTTTGCTCACAAAAATACATGGACGGACAGATGGACATGCATAAATCTACTCAGAAAGTGATTCTATGAATATTCTCAAAAGGAACCATGGGTTTATCTCGATTATTTTTGCCTGTTACAAACATATGCACAAAGACATAATACCGCGTACCACAGTGTGGTGAAGGGTATACAAAATACCCAAAAACTGAATCCAAAACTAACTTTTTAAATATCAACGACATAATTGATAGACCGCCGACTAGCCAAAGTAATAACAGAAAACGTTTTTTTTTTTATTTTCTTGACATTTTGACAATCAAGTATTCTGTCAATCATGTCATGCCAGCTATGGCCGTCCTTTTTCCCGCCATCTGGGCTGGTATTAGTTGTGTCGTCTGTCGATCATTGTTCGGCAAACAGCATTAAATTACTTTATTAATCATTGAATCTCAATTTAGATAAGTTGTTGTGGCTGATGTTGATGTCTCCAGTTGTTTGGTGTTGTCTGTCTGTTGACAAAAATTAAAGGTGTTTTCCGCAGTTTATAATGCGCAGATTGTAATCGCAATGGTTTTGGAAATGAAATAAGTTTTTTTTACAATTTACCGCTATGGCAAACAAGTGGAGAACAAGATATGGGAACAAATTTGAAAAAAAATAATGTAATTTTTGTATGGTATACAAATTCAAAATAATTGTCTTGAGATAAAATCTTTTCTTGATCGGAATGAAATTCTATGTCGATTTATCCCTGTCTGCCCGTCAGTCTGTTGATATCACTATATAGATTGCAAATATTTACGATAGTGTTTTGAAATTTTGAACACACTTTACAACTACTCTAAGAGAACACTATTGATCCATGTTTTAACATAGCCCTCATATAAAGTCCCCATCGCATTTTCGATATGGACCTACAAAATACACCAAAGTGGATGTATTTTGGTATTATTAATTATATGGACCTACATTTATAATTTTAAATGTAGGTCCATAATTTGATGGCTATCATGTGAAGGTTGCAGCCCACTTTCGGCTAAATCCACTTTTTGGTAGATTTTTTCAACAATTTCGTAATTTCGTATACCGGGGTTTTGGAGACTGAAGTCTGTGCAAAAAGTTATAAATGTATGACCCCATATAAAGGGGCCAGTATTCGGTTGTTTTGAATTTTTTACCAGTAATCTGTAGCTTCGGACTTCTATAAGAAATTTTTAATGAACGACTCAACCAGGGTGAATTAATATCAAATATCCCTGACTAAATCCACATGAGGGTTCCTTCCTTTTTTTGCCACCAAACAAAAAGTCCAAACCTCCCAGAAAAACAATTTTGCCAAGTTGCCAATTGCTGTTAACATTCTACGAATTTATGCAGGCAAAATGTGTTGATTGCTGTTAATTCCATGTCTCTTGTAATGTGGGTCAACATTCAGTTTTAACTTTAACATTTTTTTCTGCAGGTTTTTTCGGTTGCCATTCCGTTTGGTGTATATTTTTGTGGTTCTTTTTCCTTTCCGCATTTAAATCAGATTTATTTTTAGCCCGCTCTTTTAATATTTCGTTATAAATGCTGTTCATTCATTCGTTTCATTTCTTGTTGCCATAACTGACAGCAATTTTTTGGTTGGGCACTCGAACCGAAGTTATGATAACATGGTGTGAATTCCATTAAGGAAAATTAAATTCATCTGAATTTTTAGTGATATGCCCACCACCACCAAACCATCATCCACTGCCATAATAATAATTATATGCTGTAAATGAAGTCGTTTTTGATCGATTAAATATTGTGTGAACCAACGAGGCGTGGATTTATTAAAGAATATTTTTCAAGGGCCAACTGAGGCGTGGATTTATTAAAGAATATTTTTCAAGGGCCAACTGAGGCGTGGATTTATTAAAGAATATTTTTCAAGGGCCAACTGAGGCGTGGATTTATTAAAGAATATTTTTCAAGGGCCAACTGAGGCGTGGATTTATTAAAGAATATTTTTCAAGGGCCAACTGAGGCGTGGATTTATTAAAGAATATTTTTCAAGGGCCAACTGAGGCGTGGATTTATTAAAGAATATTTTTCAAGGGCCAACTTGAGGCGTGGATTTATTAAAGAATATTTTTCAAGGGCCAACTGAGGCGTGGATTTATTAAAGAATATTTTTCAAGGGCCAACTGAGGCGTGGATTTATTAAAGAATATTTTTCAAGGGCCAACTGAGGCGTGGATTTATTAAAGAATATTTTTCAAGGGCCAACTGAGGCGTGGATTTATTAAAGAATATTTTTCAAGGGCCAACTGAGGCGTGGATTTATTAAAGAATATTTTTCAAGGGCCAACTGAGGCGTGGATTTATTAAGAATATTTTTCAAGGGCCAACTGAGGCGTGGATTTATTAAAGAATATTTTTCAAGGGCCAACTGAGGCGTGGATTTATTAAAGAATATTTTTCAAGGGCCAACGAGGCGTGGACAACGGGTGATGAAAATAGCTACCCAAGGTGACACCGCGGGTAGGTCAGTTTCCACAATTGAGATGAAAGAGGGACCAAGATAAGCCTGGACTTCGCCATATTAAAGCCAATCAGAGCCGTTGTTTGGTACCTATCATCCCCTAGTTTTACGGATATGATGGTATTTTACACTATATATAATCTCTGAACTTCTCAACATCCTATGCCAGACTTCTTTCTTACCCTTTAAACCCCAACTCCTCTCATCCAAAAACAGTTTAAATATTACCCATGGTTGGATAACATTTGAGATAAGTTGTTTCCCCCTTTTTTCCGCTACCCCATATTGAAGGTTGTAGTTCAACCGAATGGGATCTAATTCGATATTATAAACTATCATTTTGATGGATAATTACAAAAAACTACAACAAAAATTTAAAAATATTTTTCTTCTCTTTCCCAGCCTCTTTATAGCTATTTTGATATTTCCAAGCACATTTTCCAACTTATTGACTATATTTTGGCATTACGGAATCTTTGTGGTAAAAAACTTCTTCGCCGAACATTTTACTATTTCTATATAGCCCTAAGGTCACACGTCTTTTTGGTACATTCAAGGTCCTAGCACAGATTTTCAGTTCTTTCGTATTTCATTTTTCTCCTGGCAGTTATTTGCAATGGCATAGCCCTCATATATAAGTCCCTTTCGATTTTATGTATTTTAAATGTTCACCTTATATTGGAGGGTTATAAAAAGTTCGAACCGGCCGTACTTAACGATATTTTTACAAGATCTGGTTCATCTAAAAATTCTAAATATTGTCTTCACTCTTTTTAATCATTTCGACCAAAACAACACCTCTACAAACGTTGCATTCAGCATTCATTCCCCTCGAAATGAAAACTCTGTAACAACACCATGTATAACTGAAAATAGAAAACAACCAAATATTTAGCACATACAGATAATAATCGTTATAAAACATAGATTGACTTCAAGGTTTTTTTTCTATATTAGATTTGGTTGACGTTCGTTTAGATGCCAAAGCAAAAACATAAAATATAAATAAATATCATAAAAAATCGCCTTACAAATAATAAAATACAGAAAATTCAAACTCAACAGCGGCCGACAACAGTCGGTACTTGTTGACGTTAAATTTGTTCGCTATTAAACTGTGCCGTTACCGTATGTCTAACTTCCAGCCTGGCAGTTAAGGTTTCATAGCGTTTCATGTCGTCGCACTATGTCATGTTTGAGTTTTATTTCTTTTTTGTTAATATCTTTAACTTGTCTTATTTGTTGGTGTTGTGGTTTAACGTCGTTTTTTTTAGTTTTTCTTCATTTTTGGATTTTGGTTAGATATATATCTTATTTGGATTTTCAGTCATCCACTCAGCCATTCGAATTGGGGAGGAGGATTTGGGGGGGCTGGTTTTCTACAAGTGTCACTTTAATGTCTGTGTACGTTTTTCGGTAAACATTTGATTTTTATTACCGCTCAAAAGTCAAAATGTTAAATAATTCTTTATTACATCAAATTATGATTATCATACAACTTGCATCGGTGCAGTGCAATGCCGAGATTGGGGCACACGGCATGCGGTACAAATTTTATATGAGCTAATCATTTCATGTGTGGGAAAATGTTGTTGATTATGATTTTTTTATTATTAATGTATAGATTTGATGATGATATTTGATATGGAGGTTAATTTGTATTGAAATAAATAATTTAAAATGATCACAGTCTCAAAATATAGAAATAAGGAATAGTATAACAACACCGGAAAATGTCCGCCAATTTCGTCAAATATTAAATTCGGTCTTATGTAAAGTCATTGATCCAAGATCTGCTGTAGATCGTAATAGCTAGATTCGAAATTTGGATTTACGATTTTGATGTAGGGACCAAAACTCAATCATTCCGCCCAAAACACCGGACTATAACTTCGGTCGGAAGTAAAAACTTTGGTCAGCGATTTCTTCACTTACTGGGTTGATCTATAATTATATAGGAGTGCAAAAAGACTCGTCATCGTACTCGATTTGACCTTGTGTTAGCTTCGTTAAACATTGTTTTTTCAGCTAAGAAGATGATTGGATTGCTATAGGCCATCCTAGGTAATGGAGCTACCATCTACCGTTAGCTAGAAACAACACCTCATTGAGTTTTTGTGCACTGGTTGGAATTCTTGCTGATTTTTTTATTCCAGCTAAGTAGACGATTAGTTTGTTGTAGCCTGATATAGTTAATAGGGCAGCCATCTATTGTTTGCTACACTGGTTGAGGTCTTTGCTGATTCAGTTATTCCATTTTCCTTTGGGCGGTATTATCCGGTATTATCCGGCCGTAGGGCTTCCACTAATCATCGCCTTCTTACTCGATTAGTCGTTTATCATTTTTATACCCTATAAGGAAACGAAATAGACACATGGTTCCTTTTGAGAATACGCATAGAATCACTTTCTGAGTTGATTTATGCATGTCCGTCCGTCTGTCTGTCGATGTTAAATTGTAAACAAAGTACAGGTCGCATTTATAATCCGAATTGGATGAAATATGGCATAGGTCACTTATTCGGCCCAAGGACGAACCCTATTGAAATTAAGAAAAATCGGTTCAGATATTAGATATATCTTTCGATTTGCACGAAATTTGGTACATCGTAATGAATTAGGTCTAGAATGATGTGTGTTAAGTTTCGTGAAAATCGGTTCAGATTTGGATATAGCTCCCATATATATTTTCGTCCGATTTAAGGTAAATGGTGTACCAAAGTCTCTATACATACTTCGATTTGCACGAAATTTGGCATAGCGTACTGAATTAAGTCTAGAGCGATGTGTATCAAGTTTCCTGAAAATCGGTTCAGATTTGGATATAGCTCCAATATATATATTTTCGTCCGATTAAAGGTAAATTGTGCACCAAAGTCCTTATATATCTTACGATGTGCACGAAATTTGACACAGCGTAACGAATTAGGTCTAGCATGATGTGTATTAAGTTTCGTGAAAATCGGTTCAGATTTGGATATAGCTCCCATATATATTTTCGTCCGATTTAAGATACATGGTGTACCAAAGTCTCTATATATACTTTGATTTGCACGAAATTTAGCATAGCATGCTGAATTAAGTCTAGAGCGATGTGTGTTAAATTTTGTGAAAATCGGTTCAGATTTAGATATAGCTCCCATATATATTTTCGTCCAATTTAGGTAAATGGTGCATCAAAGTCCTTTTATATGCTTCGATTTGCACAACATTTGGCTTAGCGTTCTAAATTGAGTCTAGAATGATGAGTGGTGGGTTTCGGGAAAATCGGTATAGATTTCGACATATCTCCCATATATATTTTCGTCCGATTTTATGTAAATGGAGCACCAAGTTTCCTATATATATCCTTCGATTTGCACAAAATTTGGCATAGCGTACTGAATTAAGTCTAGAGAGATGTGTGTTAATTTTCATGAAAATCGGTTCAGATTTAGATATAGCTCCCACATATAGATAAGTATACCGAATCGTTTTCGATAAATTTTCCCCATGTTACGCAGGCGGCTCTAAATCTGCTCGAATGAAATTAAAGTTAGGATAGGTTGGAGAAAGAGGGAACATAGACATGCAATTGTAGGATACATATGTACAATATACCCAAAGTGGTGAAGGGCCGATTATATGGCCCAGTCCGACTTTACTACTTTCCTTACTGTTTTTTTTTTATTTTTAAGCTAAGTAGATGATTGGTTAGCTATGGTGGTGAGACTGCCATCTATCGTTGTCTACAAACAACTTCACATTCAAATTCGTGCCGTGGTTGGTATCCTTGCTTATGTAGAATTTTCATTCTCCTCTGGTTGGCGCTATCTCCTGCTAGTTCTATTTTGCGTGTATCCACATATGTTGAGGCCGAGATTGGCTTTTAGAATTCCATGCGACTTCGTACGCAATCAGCACCTAATTGGATTTTATGCAGTGATTGCTTATGTAGTGTTGCCATTTTCATCTGCGAGGTATTGTCTTCGGTCAGAGGGCTTCCACAAAGCATCGCCTTCTTACTCGATAAGTCCATGTGTTACATTCGTTTATCATTTTTTTTTTTATTTCTAAGCTAAGTAGATGATTGGCAAGCTGTGATAGTGAGACTGACATCTATCGTTGCCTGGAAACATCGTCACCTTCAATTTTGTGCAGTGGTTGGGATCTTTGCTTATTTCGTATTACTTAGTATTCCTTCTGTTTGGCGTTATCTAATGCTGGCCATATATTGTGTTATCCACATATGCTGCTGCGAAGGTTCGCTATAAGAGTCTCATGCAAGGGCTGTCGCATCCTTGAATGTTGTAATTTTTGTTTATTTAGTGTTACCATTTTCCATTGGGTGGCGCTATCTCATGGCATTCATATTTTGTATTATCCTCATGTGTTGATGCGAAGATTGCTTATTAGAATGTTAAGGGTCTACGGATGTTTTTCATCTGCATGGAAAAGGTAAACCTATTTTTGAGAAATATTCCAATATGTTTTTTCCTCTCCTTGGATTGGAACCCTCTGCATGTAAGTTTGTACACTTTCGAATAACTTCTGGTAAATATTTTTGAATTCAAAATTTATTTATAAAATCCATTCCTCTTAAAAACATCTGTATTACTCGGCTAGGTATATATATTCACTTTGTTCATTTTTTGCCATAGCAGTATTTTTTTAGAAATAGTAATAAATATAACCTAACGTTGCCGTTTTTTTATTTTATGATGTAAAATCTGAATGGTCCCCAAGTAGGAGTTTGGAGCAAACATTAAAAATTGTCTTACTACAAATGACGCATTATACGCATGAATGCAGCTGGACACACTAAATATTGAAGGAGACAAGTAAGCAGACAGAACTGAAGCGTGTGCTTAAGTGAAGGTGACTCTACACCATAAGGAATAGTCATTTTGATAAAATCCAATGGTTCAACGGAATAACAAATTTTGTTTAATAAATCCACGTCTTTTTAGGGACTTGAAAAAATATTTTTTTTTAAATCCTCGTCTTGTTTAAAGTAGTAAAGTCGGACGTGGCCGACTATACGATACCCTTCACCACTATGGGTATATTAAACAGGACTATTAACATGAAATTGGATGAAATAAAATATGTGGTATTTATCTAAATGTGAATGTACCTAGATCTATCCATAAAGTATGTAAATCGATTTCAAACAAATATAAATAGGTCATCCGTTGGGCTATGTCTGTACTTCTAGAAAACGCAACTACGTAATTCTATGCTCAATTTTGTACGTTGTGCAAAATTTGATGTCAATCTGGCTAACATGAGGAGTTTGATGCTCTATCCAAATATTAAGCAATTTCAAACAACCTTGTCACAGGTTAGGTAATACTAATTTCAGAACGTTTTGTTCCTATCAGCCTATTGGTTCCTTGGTGCGTCAATTACTTAAAATCAATCTATAATAAAAGGGAGCTATATCTAAATCTGGACCGATTTTCACGAAACAAGGCAGGCATCACTCTAGGCTCAATTCAGTACATTATGCCAAATTTCGTGCAAATCGAAAGATATATAGCGACATTGGTGTACCATTTACATGAAATCGGACGAAACTATATATGGGAGCTATACAGAAATCTGGACCGAAACATGGCAGACATCATTCTAGGCTCAATTTAGTACGTTATGGCAAATTTCGTGCAAATCGAAAGATATATAGGGACTTTGGTGTACTATTTACATGAAATCGGACGAAAATATGTATGGAAGCTATATGTAAATCTGAACCGATTTTCTCGAAACTTGTCACACGTCATTCTGGACCTAATTCAGTACTCTGTGCCAAATTTCATGCAAATCGAAAGATATAGAGGGACTTTGGTGCCAAATTTACTCTAAATCGGACTATATCTAAATCTGAACCGATTTTTCCCAATTTCAATAGGGTTCGTCCTTGGGCCAAATAAGTGACTTGTGCCAAATTTCATCCAAATCGGATTATATATGCGACCTGTACTTTGTTTACAATTTAACATCTACAGACGGACATGCATAAATAGACTCAGAAAGTGATTCTATGCATATTCTCAGAAGGAACCATTACAAACATATGCACAAAGACATAATACCCTGTACCACAGTGTGGTAAAGGGTATAAAAATCCACGCCTACTTAGAAATGTCTTGAAAATGTGGGTACCCTTTTAATTTCATATTTAATATTTCCCTTGTACCACAACAATAAGGAGTCTCTTGATAGTAACATGGAGTACCATAACTTCATTGGCGGCCAATAGGTAAAACCATATATACGTATATACATACATATTTGTATGTTTGTTGTTAGATTTACAGAGAAAAAAATCTCAAAACATACACACACAACATGCAGATATTAATAATTCAGGATTTTTGATCGAATAGTAGACAGTCGTAGCAACATATGGTGGTGGTATATCCCCATATATTCATGCCACATGTGACAAACATAAAAGTTGTTATTTCCTTTTAAAGTTATTGTGTGTGTGTGTGTGTGTGCGAGTGTGTGTGTTTTCTTTGATTTCTACCCTATTGCCATGCTGTTGATGTTGCCTGCCAACCAACCAGCCAGCCTGCCTGTTTGATTGCTGCAGCTCTTTTTGATTGTGGCTACAAAAGTTTAAAAGCTGTAATTATATTATTACTTCAATAACAATTTTCAACATAAGTTTTGTGATACAAAAGTACACAACAACAACAACAAAAACAACAATGATTATGATGCTCCTCTTGGACATCATTGTCATCCCAGTGACGATGATCGGTTTGGAGACGACACAACAGAAACTTTAAAGATGATGTATCACTCATTCAGTTAGCTGGACAGCATAACGTCACTCTATGAACGGCTACTAGCCGTACGTGCCTCTTTTTAAAACCAGATGGACAAACAAGCGTACAATAAGTTCGGTATACAAAACAAAAAATATAAAAACGAAGTGCGGTTGGAATGGGTCAACATTTACTTTTGTGGCACCAAACTCACCAACTATGGACCCATGATGTAAACTTCCCATGTTTTTTGTTTTCTGTGCAGGCCATTTTCAATATTGAAGTCAATATGTGTTGGGGTTTGAGAAGTGGCGGTGGTTGTTGGTGCTACTTTTGTCGTCATCGCTGTTGTCCTGCACCAGCAACCGCATATTGTGTGGCGTTTTGTATTGTTTTGCCGATGTTGAAGTTGCTGCCGGTTGGCTGGTTGGTGTTGTGGTTTTAGTGTTTTTGGTGTTGGGTGGCATGATGGACAACATCACTTTTGATTCCTGTTATTGGTTGGTCGGTCGACTGGCCGGCCACAAGCAGAAAAACGTTCGTTTGCAACTGTCTGAATTGTGTGTATGTCCGTATGTCTGTCTGGCCCTGGTGATTTTGTCAGTACCCGTTCGTCCGTCCGTCCGTCCATCCCACTCACTCACTCCAAGATTGTGTTGTGTGATTTTACAGTTGATAGCATTTAACGTATAATTGAATTAAAAGTTAACACACAAAAAAGTTATGTTCCATACTCGTCCCCCCATCGCTCCGTCCTCTACTCCTCACTTTCTCACCCCACCGTATACCTTATTTAATAAGTTTATTGCAAATCCATTAAAATTTATTTTTATGTTTTATTTATCGTTTTTTTCTCATTTTTTTCTCTCTGTCTTTTTTCTTTTCACTTTCAGCTCAAAGTTATGATTTTGGATAAGAACGACAGTCCACCCGTCTTTCGTGATTTACCATTGTCATTTAATGTAAGCGAAGATTTGACAGCTGGCCACTTAATTGCCACGATACGTGCCAGCGATCCCGATACTCTGGGCACTTTGACATTTTCTCTAATGGGCGGTGATGATAGCGGAAAATTTCTGCTTGAACCAGAAACGGGAAAATTACGCTTAAAGGATTCGCTGGATCGTGAGCTAAAGGATAGCTATAAGTTACGTGTTCGTGTCAGTGATGGTGTGCAATATACGGAGACGATGGTTGAAATTGAGGTAAGTAGCAATGAGGGATTAATATAATCCAAATAGGAATTAAATTTTTAAGCTTTTCTTTATTTATTATTATTATTTATTATTTTCTTTATATCAGAAGAGTATCTACAGAAGAGTTTTTAAAGCTATTTGATCAATCGATCAAGGTCACTTAGCTATATTAGAAATTTTCAAATGACCTCTATATTTAGAAGCTATGTTGTTCCAAGTTATTCGAAACTTTTGCACATCGTAATATTTTTAACATATACAGATCAAGTCCGAAGATGGGGCACATTGGTCCACTCCTCTGGTGCCTCCCAACACAAAATGGTAAACATTTTTCCGATTTGAACTAATCTTGGATAACCTAAAATAATAATCTTGAATGATGGGTCGTATCGGTCCACTCCTTCTTGTACCTCCCTCACAATGGGTGTAATATGTTTATGATGACCTTTTCCAGTGTTTTTCCTATGGACAAATTTTTCAAGGGTCTTGAGTTAAATAAGACATCCTCAGATGTATTCTGTTCATAGTCGAGGACTCTTTGAAGACCTTTTCTGAATGAAAATCTTCTTATGCGCCTTTAGTCTTTTGAAGATCTTTTGAAGGCTTCCTTCAGGTCCATTAATAATAGAAGACTATTTAAAGGCCCTTTTCTATCCAATATCTCTTTACAAATTTACGTTTTTTCGCCTTGGGATTTCAGTTGTTTTATTGCGTCGATTTGACTCAGATCTCCATTATTTATGCCGACAAAGTTCTATTGTACTTTAGGTCCATTTTATGCAACTGTTCGGCTTGGACGCATATTAGTTCACCTTAAAAAGTACATCACTTTGACATTATTCAGGAGATGGTGGACTCAGTCCGTTATGACCCATATGCAGACGTTTGCTCTGATCTCTGCGTTCCATGCATTGAAGTCTCCTGAGAAAGAAAACATTGCCCCATAATGTAGAAATAATTTTTATGACAATTAAATTACGTCTACATGAAAGGTCTCCATCGCCCTATACTAAGATCACTCTAAAGGGTAGTATCATCTGTGTCGCTCTTATGGTTGTCTTATCTTGTCGATTTTTGTTCTGCTGTATGACCTCTTGATCTTTTTGTACATATATTGGGGGATTGACTTTAGAAGCCTCCACCTTAGTTTTTTGAGTTCATTATGCTGCTCCTCAACAAAAGTATTCTTGGAATAGTTCCAGCCTGTGTGACTTCTAACAGGGTTTGTTCGTGAAGTTTCCCGTTGGGAATCCACAGTCTGCAGAAAATCTGATTTTATTCACTGATTATACCTGTTATTACCAACTTGAACTCAGGTTGTCACCCTTCAATCAAAGAATTCTTAGAACAATTCTTGCTTACGGTTTCTGGATCCCGATGGACTATGATTCGCAGACAAATCAACTATACTCAACCGTATTGTATTATATAGACCCTGCACTGTCATTTACTCTTCTCTTCCTATATGATTCTTTTTTATCTTTAAAATGTCTCTCAATAAATTCTCCACAGCATGTCCTACAGACCTCCTCCTAGTATTGCATATATGATATCTGAACCTTAATGGAATTCAGGATAGGTTCCCGAGTTTCTGATTATCTATACAATTATTAAAAGTTTGGTGCGCGCTTATCATCACATTTATATTTAAAAAAAAAAAAACTAATGATGCATCCTGCTTTAAAATTTCAAGGACGCTTTGAAATGGTTCCGATATATTTTTGTATTATTTCATAATGTTCATTACAACCAAAGAAAAACACGCCGCTAATTTGTTAACCATATAAATATTTCCAAAATCTTTTGACCTCCATACTCTATGCTTTACTGTGGCTTTAATATCCTCAGTTACATCCGAAATAATAAACGGATGACTTAACGAAGTACAAAGTGTGAATAATGCGACCTTAATAAATTTATTTAAAGCTTCATTTAAAAAACTGACAATAAAACTGAAAGCATAAAGGGAAGGCTTTCAAAAAAGACATTGTTAATGGCGTTTTCTTTACAAAATACCCATCAAAAAAAAATATTGGAAACAGAATATGTAGAAGAATGTAAAGAGAAAAAATCGTATATAAAAGGCTATTACATTGATGGGTATGCCATATCGGAATTGCAAGATAATTAAAATATCAATAAATAGAATACTTTACAACAATATTACAAATTTGCAATGTTAAACCAGGAAAAGGAAAGTAGTAAAGTCGGACTGGGCCGACTATATGATACCCTTCACCACTTTGGGTACACTCCTCATATGTATCCTAACAGACTTCGCCTTTACGAAGGAATATTGGCGTGAAATTGAACGAACTTAAATATGTGATCTTTATTTATATGCAAACCGAATAACATCAAACGTGACAAACGCTATTTGGTATGTTCCACGGTTTAAAATTTAATCTCAATCAGACATGCATTGATTACTTGGTGTTCAATTGACATGAATATGTCGAAATTATGTATGGAAACTTTGCTGTATCTATATCTGAACCGATTTCAAGGAAACTTTTAAGAGATTAATTTATATTAACTTCAGTACATTTTGTCAATAGGCCTAGCTATGGAACTTAAGTGCACCATTTACTTAAAATCGGACGAAACTATATATGGGAACTATATCTACATCTGTACCAATTCTCATGAAACTTCGCACACATTATTACGGCCACACTACAGTACGCTATGCAAATCGAAAGATATATAGGGACTTTGGTGCACCATTTACATGAAATCGGACGAAACTATATATGGGAACTATATCTAAATCTAAATCGATCTTCACGAAACTTTGTACACATTATTCTAGACTTAATTTAGTACGCTATGCCAAAATTCGTGCAAATCGAATGATTTTTAGGGTGTTTGGTGCACCATTTACCTAAAATCGGGCGAAACTATATGGGAGCTATATCTAAATCTGAACCGATTTTCACGAAACTTAGCACACGTTATTCTAGACTTAATTCAGTACGCTATGCCAAATTTCGTGTAAGTCGAATTCTTAGGGACTTTGGTACACAATTTACCTAAAATCGGAAGAAAATATATATGGGAGCAATATCAAAATCTGAACCGATTTTCACGAAAATTGGCACACGTCATTCTAGACTTAATTCAGTACGCTATACCAAAATTCGTGCAAATATATATATATATATATATATATATTTATATAGGGAGTTTGGTGTACCAATTACCTTAAATCGGATGAACATATATATGGGAGCTATATCTAAATCTGAACCGATTTTTCCCAATAGGGTTCGTCCTTGGGCCAAATGAATAAGGTGTCCAAATTACATATGCACAAAAACATAATACCCTGCACCACAGTTTTGTGAAGGGTATAAAAACAAAAGACTTAAGACACAACCTCTAAATATAATATTACTGGTTGTACCATATGGTAGTTTAGTGTAAGTCCTATCATTGTTCTAATAGCACAATATCAAAATGATACATGTATAAAACAAAAGACTTAACACCCAAACCTTAACTCGAATTAAAAATGCTATAGTTCATAAAGTTTCTGACATATTTGACATATTTATTCGAAAAGCATTCAATAAATAATCGAAACTCTTAATTTATTTGAAATTAAAACAAAAGACTTAAGACACATACATTAACTTCTGTTTGTTTCTGGGTGATATCAGTCAATATTTGATCGACATTTGTAAACAATGGCATGTACATATGTTTGTCATGGCCTCAACCACACATAATTTAATTCCATACCATTTTTTAAAGATTTTAGTACATCCTCCACCTTAAGCAAATATTAAATTTGCCATTCCTTTTGCAACACATCGAAACATTCACTGAAGATTCCATGAAGATTCCATATGGTCCCATATAAAGGTACACCCAAATCTGTATTTTATGCCAATCTTTAAGCCGAATTGTCTGTTATTTGGTATTTTGAGTTCTCATTAGGTAGCAAATCTTCTTACTTAAAATTAGCAATATTGGTCTACATCTGAGGGAAGCCACCTTTTGACAGTGCATCCCAAATTTCGGATTTTTTCGAGATTTGGCACGTTTTTTTCCACAAAAAAATTAACAATATTTGTCCATGTTCGGGGTAAGCCCCATAAAACAGTACCAACTATTATTTGGCATTTTAAATATTTTGAGCATGTTTTTCAAACCAATTTGATGGTTTGGGTCCTCATTTGGTGCAAAATCTATCTACCAACAATTTCATATCGAATTTTAGGATTCAAAATGAAATTGTTGGTAGAAAGATTTTATAATTGCAGTTCTCATTGGGCTCGAATTTTATAATTGCAGTTCTCATTGGGTACAGCTCTCATACGAAGGTCCAGCTTTTGTAAAGGTATATTGATGGTCGCCCCTATATAAAATTCACTCGTAATGTTCGAAATTTTCTACGACTTGCCCAATTTTCCTGAGTTTTTGTAATTTGATATTTTTTTGTTATTTGAAATTTGCCTTCAAAAATTAGATCATTAAGCTCGACTCGAAAGAGTATAAATAACTCACTTAAAAATTTGATATTTTGTTTACTCTTGGAAATATTTTTCATTCCATAGTCCCCATAAAAATTCCCGATCGATTTTTGAATGTTTTAAAATCCTCTACTGGCAACCCTAACCTGAGATGAGACACCAATGCAAAAAATCGCTTCCACACAGTAATATCCCATAAATTTCAATTTGCATTCAAGGTATATTAATGGTGTTAACAAAAAAATTAAGAAAAAATCCACAGCATCATTCTCTTCCTCCTCCACCGCCATAAACATTATTATACCTTGTTTACACAAAACGTTGATCAAAGTCAAATTTATACAAATTAATAAAAAAGAAGAACTATGTGTCACATGGCTACCGCAACAGTGGACGGCAGGCTCAAATCACAGACAAAAACAACAATAAAAAATCTCAAACAACAAATATCCCTTCATATTAATACGCAAACTATATTTGGTCCTTCATCTACTAAGGCTGCATATGTAAACCATATCAAAAGGAAGACCTTGAAAAAAGTACTCCAAAAGGAGACACCTTTTGAGAAAAAGTCTAAAAACGAGACAGAAGCTACAACAGAATATGAGTCTTAAGATTCCATGAATCCCAAAGCGCACCACCGAACAAATTACTGCTATATTGGGAATTTGTTCTTGATTTGAGAAAAAAGGCATAACAAAAATGGAACAAAAAACCTTACAAAAAAATTCTTAGTGAAATAATAAACTCGGTTTGTTTGTATTGTTCTAGAACGGCGAAAAAAAACAAAAACAAAGTATGTGTCCTTTTTAGCGGTTATCATACAATAGTCCAAGTTCAGTTTAGTCTCAGTATATTTGTTTATTTGTACTTTTAGTTTTAGTTTTTTTGTTTGTCTATTTCGTCTTATATGCCGTGTATGTTTAACACTTATGAATCATGCCAAATATTTGTATGTTGTGATCTTGTTGTATTGCATTTTTTTCGTTTCGCTTCCTCTTTGGTGTGACAGTCTATCTCTTCTTGCCATAAGCTATATTCGCCTTAAGGACTACACCAACCAATCCTGTGAATATTCCTAAGAGAATATACACTATGTGGTGTGGTACTAAGTGGTCATGTTATAAACACTTCACTTGGCATCAACATCAATGTACAAACATACATACATAGTGTTTGTTCATATTTTATATACATACATAATATATATGGGTATATCCGTTTGTTTGTGTGTATATTTTTGGGACATTATTTTATGTTATAGCATAACATTACCCAAAACCATGACATGTTGAACAGTACAACAACAAAATAGTAAATGAAATGGGAACAAACGCATACACATATATATTTAGGTATGTATGTATGCATGTTTTTGCAAGACATATTGGGGATGACAAGAAATGGTCGACTAGGATTAGAACTATAAAATTAAATTTCAAATATGAAGGAATTATCATAATATGAAGGAATTATATCACCGCAGGCAGATCAAGATCGAAGATGGGCTATATCGGTCCACGTTTTCAGGATAACTCACATATAACGATATTTCGAAATATGCGCAATTTTAGGAATTTTGGGCACGTCGGTTAAATCATTTGTATTTCGTGTTATAAGTGAGTAACAAACATTTTTATTTAACTGTAAATATGTATCTATTTTCGGGTAGTCCCCATATAACGGTACCGCCAGATTTTCAGTAATTTGGAGAGCTTGGACACATTTTCCAACTAAAAGGGTGGAAATTTGGTATTAAGGATTCCCAATTGGTACAAAAAACTCCCTACTATGGTCCACTTTTTAGTGTAGCCCCCATATAACAGAACCAAAAAGGTTCGTTTCGAAAATTAATTAGTAACGATATTTCGATGGTCGCTTCCAGTGATGGACGATTGATCCCATCTTCGGACCTGATTTAGGTTTGGTAAAAAATATTACGGTGTTTGCTTCATATGAGATCTGCATCCGAAAGGCCCCATCTTCCTAAAATATTATTTACACAAACCTGGGTTCAAAAAGAAGCTCGATATTTGGGTGCCACACCAATTAACAGAAAAAAAAATTGGATCGCTCGATTTCCATCTGCGATGCCCTGGCCAAACGGAATGGGATAGACCCATTTCTTAAACGGATGGGGACTGGAGA
>NW_026879986.1:0-28615 GCF_032173495.1 Musca vetustissima
TTTATGTATTTTACTCGACTTTTAGGTTCGTATTGCTAGCTTTGTGCAGCCCCAAGAGTTTGTAAAGCCGCGAAATATTAGTCCTAGACCCACCTTTAAGTATACCGATCGTCATATCACGACTAGCCGAGTCGATCTAGACATGTGTGTCCGTCCCTCCGTATGTACATTATAATTTGTAAAGACGATACAGGCCACATGGACCAATCTTCACTAAAATTTGCATGTATGATGGGTTCTGGCCCAATGAAAATACCTATTGTTTTTGGTAAAGATCGGTTAATATTTAAGGTATGAAATGGACCATGTAAATGTAACGCTGATCGATTTGAAATTTTCCATGGAGTTCCTGTTATGGTCAAGGATAGCGCCTATAATATTCGGTGATGATCAGATAATAATTTTGGAATGAAGTGGAGCGAAAAAATCATCATTTTTTTATTTTTCGAATCGATCTGTAGGCCACAGTTATAAGCCGAACATCACCATGCAACCCACGGTGAAGGCAATCTGGACAAGTAATTAGAAGGGCTGTACTGAAATATTTGGAAAATATGTTGTGGACCTTTAATCGGGCAAGGGGTGTAAATGTCACGAAATATATAAATAATTTTCGAAAGACCAAACATTTTCGTGGACATCGACTCGTATTTTAAAAAAGCAGTTTCGAGGACCAAATTATTTTTCAAGCTCGAAACATATGCGTAGATTTTTTGAAATACTTTTAAAGACCAAACACATGCCGAGATTTTTTTAAAATATTTTTGGATGGACCAAAAAATTAGTGTGTATTTTAAAAACATTTATTTCAGGACCAAACATCAACTTGTATTGTCTTTTTTGAGGATGTTAAAGGCTTTAGCCGCTTCCCCAACCCAAGTACCTGTAATTTGCCATTTTGAGCTGTGCAAACAATTTTGAATATAGGGTAATATTTAGATGTACTTACTTACTTACTTAGCTGGCTTGTTACAGAACGGTTGTTCCCAGCCGAGCTTAAAAAAGATTTCCAAGCGCGCCGGTCTTGTGCGCAAGTCCACCAATTTGGAAGACCACGTTCCAAGATGTTGTTTTCTACTTGGTCTTTCCATCTAATTCGTGGCCTTCCCCTTCTACGGGAACCATCCGTAGGCTCATTTTTATATGCCTTTTGAGCTGGGGCTTCTTCATTCATCCGCACAACATGGCCTAGCCACCGTAGTCGCTGCAGCTCAATACGACTGACTATGTCGATGTCTGCGTATAAATTGTAGAGCTCGTGGTTCATTCGACGCCGATATTCACCGTCGACGCAGATCGGCCCGTAGATCTTTCGGAGAATTTTTCTCTCAAACACCCCAAGCGCTGCCTCATCTGCTTGCGCAAGTACCCATGCTTCTGATCCATATAATAGCACGGGTAGTATCAGCGTCTTGTAAAGTGTGAGTTTGGTCTGGCGAGAGGTGGCCTTGTTTCTAAACTGCTTACTTAGACCATAGTAGCATCTGTTGGCCATCACAATCCTTCTCCGAATTTCAAAACTGATATCATTCGTTTTATTTATGGCGGTACCAAGGTATATAAAGTCTTTAACTACCTCGAAGCTGTAGTTCTCAAGTTCGACAGTTGGTCCGAGTCTACTGGACGTCTTGCGCGTTGATACCATCAGCTTGGTCTTCTCGCCGTTTACTGCCAGACCCACTTTGGCAGACTCCTTTTCAATTTGTTCAAAGGTGGCTGTTACCGCTCGCAATGTTCGACCCATTATATCGATGTCATCGGCGTAGGCGAGTAACTGGTGTTGTTTGGTGTACAGAGTGCCATTTCTGTTCACCTTTGCGTTTCGTATGACCTTTTCCAGTAGGATGTTAAAAAGATCACACGACAAACTGTCACCTTGTCTGAATCCTCGTTCGGTAGTGAAGGGCTCCGATAGGTCCTTTCCTACTTTAACGGCTGACCTTGTGCCACTTAAAGTTATCCTGCATAGCCGTATTAATTTTGCAGGAATGCCGAACGCAGACATGGCTTTAAACACCTCTGAACGGATAGGGCTGTCGAATGCGGCTTTATAGTCGACAAATAGGTGATATGTGTCGATGTGTTTTTCGTGGGTCTTTTCCAGGATTTGGCGCAGAGTGAAAATCTGGTCTATGGTCGATTTGCCAGGTCTGAAGCCGCATTGGTATGGTCCGATGATGTCATTGACCATTGGCTTCAATCGTTCACACAGCACACTGGATAGCACTTTATATGCGATGGGAAGGAGACTTATTCCTCTATAGTTGGCACATATCGTCTTGTCTCCTTTTTTGTGCACGGGACACAGGATGCTGAGGTTCCAATCATTGGGCATGCATTCATCTAGCCAAATTGTGTTAATCAGCTGGTGCATGCTCCTGACCAGCATCTGGCCACCAGTCTTGAATAGTTCGGCTGGTAACCCATCGGCTCCTGCTGCTTTGTTGTTCTTGAGCCGATTAATTGCTTTTATGACCTCATCTTGCCACTCTATACCATCATCTCCTATTGGTTCTGGGGTATCTTCTTCATCGCCACTATTTGATACTAGCAGCTTTTCGAAATGCTCCTTCCAGATCCTCAACACGCTGTCTGTATCTGTCACCAGGTTTCCTTCTTCATCTCTACAGGAGGATGTGCCTGCACCAAAGCCTTCGGTTTGGTGTTTTACTCGTTGGTAAAATTTCCGGACTTCATTCTGACTCCTGTACATCTCGATTTGCTCACGCTCACGTTTTTCTTGTTCTTTCTTCTTTTTTCTGAAAACACGTTTCTCCTCTCTCCTTTTCTCCCGATAATTCTCCATCACGTTACGTGTTGCTACTGTCTGCAGGGTTGCCCTATACGCTGCGTTTTTCACATCAGTAGCAATACGACACTCCTGATCGTACCATGGGTTTCTTGGTGGTGGTTTTTGGTACCCAATTGTTCTTTTTGCTGCAGTTTGTAGGGAGTGGGCAATTCTTTGCCATTGTGCTTCTATACTATTATCGGGACAAGAAGTGCTTTCTTCAAGCAGATGGGTAAGTTGAGCGGAGTAGGCCTCGGCTACCTGTTGTGTTTGCAGCTTTTCGACGTCGAGTTTCCGTGTTGTATTAGATCGCACCTTTGCTGCAACATTTAGACGGGTGCGTACCTTGGCTGCCACAAGGTAATGGTCCGAATCGATATTCGCTCCTCGGATCGATCGGACGTCTAAAACACTGGATGCATGCCTTCCGTCTATCACAACATGATCAATTTGATTTCTCGTTACTTGATCAGGAGAAATCCAGGTGGCCTTGTGTATATCGAGATGCTTGAATCTGGTGCTGCTAACTACCATGTTTTTTGCTGCCGCGAAGTCAATCAACCTCATGCCGTTATCGGATGTTTCTTCATGAAGGCTGAATTTTCCGACGGTGGGACAAAAAATATTTTCCCTTCCGATTTTTGCATTAAAATTTTAATGTCATGGCCAGGTCAGCGGTCGTATGGTGTTTCTAGGCGCTCGTAACATATGTCTCTGGTCTGTTCATTTTTATCTTCGGTCGGAGTATGGGTGCAAATGAGACTGGTGTAGAAGAACTTCTCTTTTATACGGATTATAGCAATTCGCTCATCTACTGGAGTGAATCTGGAGACAAGGTCTTTTATTCTCCTGTTAACCATAAATCCGCAGCCAAATTCATGTCTCGTTTCATGGCAGCTATAATACAGGGCGTAATCGTCTGATTTACTTACGCCTGTCCCTTTCCATCGCATTTCCTGTAAGGCAATAATATCGGCTTTGTACTTCTTGAGTATATCCGCCAAAGCGAACACTGCCCCTGTTCTGTATAGCGTGCGCACATTCCAAGTGCAGATTCGCAGATCGTGGTCCTTTATACGTTTGCGGGGGTCGTCAACATTAGGGGGGTTTGGTTTTCTTTTTCTTTGCTTTTTCATAGTAGGTTGGGTTTTCCGAGAGTGGGCAACTAACCCGACGCCTCAACCCATTTTTTTATAGTTCTTATGGGTGAACTCGCGGCACATATTAGCTCACTATTTCATCGGGTGATGAGAATAGCTCCCCAGGTGGCACCGCGGGGAGGTCAGTGTCCACAATTGAGATGAAAGAGGGACCAAGATATTTAGATGTAAGTCCCTGTATAAAAGCCAGCTTTATTTTCGTTATTTTTTAGGAATTTGTTTAATTCCCAATCGAAATACCAGTAATAACTGCTATTTTGTTTTTTTTAGAGGATGCTACATCAATGACGAAAATAACCATTGTTTTCACTTGGGCCTATTTTTGGTAATTATACGATTTTATCCATATTTTCTCATCGGTCCTTTCCAGTTCTTGTAGAGTCAAATATATTTTTGCAAACAATTAGCGATATAGGCGTATGCGTTCTACATACAATTTCCTCCCCACTTTAGGTGTTTTGAAGGTTTTAGCCGAATTTTCGAGCCAAAAGGTCTGTAAAGTGTAATTCCGATTCTGATACATGTTTGCAGAGTATTTAGAATATATGTATATATATGAATACACCCATAATTTTGGATATTTCAAAAATATAGCCAAATAATCCACTTAGACAAATCGGCCTAGATGTAATTTAATACGCTGGGTTCAGACAGTGTCTAAAACATATTTGCCGACATACCTCCCATACATCCCATATAGTTTCACAGTATCAACAAGATGCTGTAATTTGGGATTCCGGTCACAATTTGAATAGAAAACTTTTTTCCCAGAACATTTTCAAATGTTTTTTTACTATCATAAGTGTGGATTTATGTTTAAAAACCTTTTATAGAGAATTTTATTTAACGCTTTTTTTCTACAAATATTTTTTATCCTAGGAGATACAAATGATTTTTATTCAAGTATATGAAAACTAGAAGCCAAGTATTTATACCCTACACAACTATGTTGTCAGGGTATTATAGCTTTGTGCAGCGTCAATAGTTTGTAACGCTGCGAAATATTGGTCCTAGACCACCTTTAAGTATATCGATCGTCATATCTCGACTAGCTGAGTCGATCTAGACATGTGTGTCCGTCCGTCCGTCTGTCCATTATAATTTGTAAACAAGATACTGGCAACAGTTATGGACCAATCTTCACGAAATTTTGCATGTAGGATGGATCCGACCCAATGAAGACCCCTATTGTTTTTGGTAAAGTTCGGTTATTATTTAGGGGATGAGATGGACCAAATAATTAATTTTTGACGGGTTTTTAGGTCGCTCCAGAGGCCGCAATTATGGCCCAAACATCTCGAATTTTTACATGGAGAAGGGATGGGGCCAAACATCTCAAATCGACTAACATTGCTGTTAACTTATATTCCCTACATACTCACTTTGCAGCTGTTTATAATGAAAATAAATGTAAAGTGATGTTGAATACACCCCGCAGAGTTCCTGAAATGCTATCCACTTTATAAACTTGAATTTAAATATTAAAAAAGTGGAAATAAACAATAACCCAAGTCCTTGACTTCCAATAAAGTATTCATCACATTTATGTATATGTATATATTTTTATTATTATGATGGCTTATGAAAGCAACGACCACAACAACAACAATAATAGTATTTATTTTTATTAATAATATTCGTTATTTTATGTAGGTAATTATATAACTTAATATAAAAATAAAAAAGAATAACAATAACTATAAAATAATAACAATGACCGTATATATATGAGCAGCTGCTGCATTGGAGGTATAACAAGGTGTAGGTGCATTATAACGTCAGTGTTCCATTTGAGACACCTCCCACAAAAAGGTGAAGTGTATATTAATTTTGCCATTCCATTTGTTACATCTCAAAATGGGGATAAGTAAATCGACTTTCGACTAATCGTCTTTTTGTATTGAAAAGTCTAAAAGTCGATGTCGACTTTTGATCAATGGGGAAATCGTAAAGTCGGCTTTTCAAGATCGACTTTCGATTTTTTCATAAATACTTGGTTTTTTTATCACAAAGCTTAAATTGCCCAAAAATTGCACTTTCCGAAACTTTACATTATCTGTTAAAAATAATTCATATAAAAAATCAAACTTTTAGTCCATTTTGCAGAGGTCAGTAAAAGTCGAAAATCGATTTTTAACAGTTTTGACAATATCGAAAGATCGAAAAGTCGTCTTTTTAGTCAAAAGCAAAAACCGAAAAGTCTAAAAACAGACGCAAAAATCAAAAAGTCTAAAAGTTGACTTTTGCCCTCGACTACGTATCCCTATCTCAAAATATTTATCAGAGTTTCCATATTTTAACATAGGTAAGGAAGGGCCCTTACCTTTCGTACTTTGAAGGTTTTCCGGTTTCTTGGAGGGCGAGACAAATATTTGCAGAAACGTATTTGATATGGGTCCACTTTTTGGGGTCAACTTTTTGACAAAGCCCATTATTTTTTCATGTTTTATCAAAGTGTCTACGTATTATCATTCCAGGTTTTTGGAGACTGACATATATCTATGCAGAAAAACGTCAGTGTTCAATAAAAGTCTATATTTCGACTTAACCCTCATATAAAAACCCGTCTTATGTCCGGTATTTTAAAAATTTTAGCTTCCTTTTCAAAACAAATTTGGTATTTCGAGATATTTGAGGGTAAAAATTATGTTTTGAAGAACATTTTTATAGCCTACACAAGTATGTTGTCAGGGTATTATAGCGTATGCAGCCCTAAGAGTTGGTAACGCCGCGAAATATTGGTTCTGAAGAACACAGACCCGAGGAGTTGACAGTATATCCAAGAGGAGCGGTTGATCTTTAAATTGATACAAATTATATTGTCGTGTGTATTCGGATGTGGGAGTTACACTTAAATATATACATGTGCTTACGTATTCAGATATTATTTAGTAAACCATTACCACACTAGAGGGCGGAAATATAGTCTGATCGCTTCGAAATATTCCGTGAAGATCCAGTTATGGTCAAGAACAATGCCTATAATTTTCAGTGATGATCAGATAATAATATTGGGATGAAGTGGACTGAAAACTCAATTTGTTGTGTTTTTTCGAATCTATTTATAGGTCGCAATTGAAAGTCGAACATCACAACCCACGGTGAAGGAGTCTGGACAAGAAAGTACAAGGGCTGTACTATATATTAGTACTATTTGTTGACATCTAGTCTGTCACAGAAAGTTAGGTTTTTGTGGAAGTTGTGTAGGGTATCATATGGTCGGCTCCTTCCGACTATAATGCTCCGCTCACTGGTTTTATGTAGACATAGCGTCCATATGAAGATCTCTCTAAATTTCCGAAGTTTGGAGTTTTTAGCTGCCGAAACATATGTTCTTGGAGAGCGAGAAATATATTTTCAGACAATTTTTGACCTGGGCCGATGTTTGAAATATTCCCAATTTCTTGAAGGATTTAAAGGATTTTTTTTTAACAAGGGATGCTACAATTTGTCATCCCTGGTTTTTGAATGGTAAAAACCCTATCTACAGAAAATTTAGAACAAAACCACTTTTTAGTATAGAACCCATATAAAAATAACGCAATTCCCCACCGAAACGGGGGTATATTTTACAGCCTCCAATTATAGGCACTTGGAAGGGTAACATACCGAAAATGGGCTATAACTTTCAAAATACCGATAATAGGGTGGAAACATTGTAAAAGCTAATGTCCAAAATTTTAAGCGATATCAACAATTTTCGGAAAAAAAATTTTTTCAATCTCCAGGAAACCGAAATGTAAAATGACACATCGGTGACTAATATCCTTCTACAACTAAGGGCCCTTATATGGCCGCTATGTTTAAACATTTACCTATATGCAAATTTTTCTGCTAATATTCTTCTCGGCCTCCAGGCCGATTTTACGTTTCGATTTCTTGAAGATTGAAAAACATTTTTGCCGAAAATTTTTGATATCGGTTCGAATTTTGGACATTACCTCTTACAATGTCGCCACCCTATTTTCGGCATATGGAAAGTTATAGACCCATGCTACCATCCCAAGTCCCTTTAATTTGACATTCCGGTTTCTTTGAAAAAAATATTTTTTCAAGGAACCATATGTTTGGTTTTTTTATGCCATACACAACTATGTTGTCAGGGTATTATAGCTTTGTGCAGCCCCAAAAGTTTGTAACGTCGCGAAAAATTGGTCCTAAACCCACCTTTAAGTATACCGATCGTCATATCTCGACTAGCTGAGTCGATCCAGACATGTGTGTCCGTCTGTCCATTATAATTTGTAAACACGATACAGGCCACAGTTATGGACGAACATTCACGAAATTTTGCATGTTAGACGGTTTCTTGCCAATGAAGACCCCTATTGTTTTTGGAAAAATCGGTTAATATTTAGGGGATGAAATGGACCTAAAACTTTATTTTTGTCTGATTTTCTGGTCGCTTCAGAGACCGTAAATATGGCCTAAATATTCACAAGGAGAAGGGGATCGGGCCAAAGAATAAGCATGTCTGTTTTGATAAAGATCGGTCAATGTTTAGCGGGTATTTAGAGAGCGGAAATATAGCCTTGATTGCTTTGAAATTTTCCATGAGGATCCAGGTATGCTCAGGGACAATTCCTATAATAATCGGTGATGATCAGATAATAATATTGGGATGAAGTGGACCGAAAATTTAAATTTTTGTGTTTTTTCCAGTCGATCATGGTGTAGGGATTGTGGAGAAATAATTAGAAGAGCTGTACTGAATATTAGTAATATTCGGAAAATATGTCAGTGTAAGGAATTGTGATGTTGATATCTAGTCGGTCAAGAGGGTATATTTGCACCATGTTTAGGATATAAAACCACACAAAGTTAGATTTTCGTGGAAGTTGTGTAGGGTATCATATGGTCGGCCCGTCGTAGTATACTGGTCCGCTCACTGGTTTTAACTTGCTTATTTTTAGAGGGTGTTGCAAATTAGTATGGACCTTCAACATTATGTTTTATCATTATTAATTTTTAGTATGAAAACTGTTCACTCATGAATAACTATTAAAAGTGGTTGGTGGCTATTATTGCCGCATGCTATGGTTACAGCTTTTCATGTTCAGTGCGTTCAATAACATTTAAATTTAATGCATTTTTATATTTTATTTTATACGGGTTTTATATTTTTTTACAAAAAAGGGTGATGTAGTATAAATTGTAATAAAAATATAACTGATGGAAGGGATTGAATGCAGCGGAGTGAAGCAGAGTTGTAGGAATATGGAAGTCGATATTGAAAATTTCTCTGGCAAAATATATAGCGTGATGGACTTCGTCTACCTTTAAATTGTTTCTATATTTTCTCTTAACATCCATTTAGTGTTACCCTTTAGTGCGACTGTGTGCATCATATGCTCTTGTTTGTATGTGTATGTGTATATATGCTTATGGATTATGTTGATGACGGTGTTGATAACGACAACGATAATGCAGTTATTATTGTTATTGTTATTTTTGTTGTGCACATGGCTTAGAGAGCTACAGCGAGAGAATATGGTGTTGCATTATCATAATAAGCCTATGATAATAACTATAGAATGATATGTGTGTATACATGTGTGTTGATATCGACCTAATAATGTCTCATTCTAAATCCTCTTATGTCCGCATATTTATATTGTTGTCGTTGATGATGTCGTTGAAAAATATGCATTCTTGTGGTTCTTCATACTCCCATGTGAGTGCGTGGCGCTTTAATAACTTCCGATTATATTCATCCAATGTGAATGAACATCTCTTATTATACATTATGCGGATAAGAGAAATCTTTAACTTTGTCCTACTTTAGCGTAATCAATGTAAAATTTTCAAAATAATCTGGCGGGAAAATTATAATTAAAACGTAGTTTTAAAAACGTAATAGAGCCCTAACCTTGGGTATTAAAAAACACATTGTTCGTGTTTTCCACAGCTCTAAGCTTGACTTCTTAAAAAAAAAACAGTGAGCGGAGCAGTATAGTCGGACGGGCCAACCATATGATACCCTACACAACTACCACGGAACTCAAATTTTCTGCGGATGCTTATTCCGAGCCCGGGAATTTTTGCACCCTCTTGCCCGATTAGAGGTAAACAGCACCTCTTCCTCACACTGACATATTTTCCGAATATTACGAGTATTCAGTACAGCTATTGTCTAGATTCCCTTCACCGTGGGTTATGTTGTGATGTTCGACTATCATTTGTGGTCTATAGATCGACTCGAAAATAATACAAAAAATTAAGGTTTGGGTCAACTTAATTCCAAAATTATTATCTGATCATCACCGAAATTTATAGGCGTTGTCCTTGACCATAACTGGAACCTCATGGAACATTTCAAAGCGATCAGTGCTATAGTTCCGCTCTCTAGAGTGATAATGGGTTACTAAATAATATACGAATACGGATATACCTGTAAATATTTAGGTGTAACTCCCACATGCGAGCACATACAACAATATAATTGGTCTTAATTTAAAGGTTAACCACTCCTCTTGGTTATAATATCAACTTCTCGGGTCTATGTCCTTCAGGGGTAAATATACACGCTATAGAATACAAATTTTGTAATGTTTCACACAAAAGTCAGGGTCCATTTGACCCGCTAATTATTGGCCGATCTTTATCAAAATAGGCATGCTTATTCATTGGCCCGATCCCCTTCTCCATGTAAAAATTCGATTTGGACCATAATTGAGGCCTCTGGAGCGACCAGAAAATCAGACAAAAAATAAAGTTTTTGGTCCATTTCATCCCCTAAATAGTAATCGATCCAAAAACTAGGGGTCTTCATTAGGCAGAATCCATCCTACATGCAAAATTACGTGAAGATTGGTCCGTAACTGTGGCCTGCATTGTGTTTACAAATTATAATGGACAGACGGACGGACACACATGCCTAGATCGACTCAGCTAGTCTAGATATGACGATCGGTATGCTTAAAGGTGGGTCTAGGATCAATATTTCGCAGCGTTACAAACTCTTTGGGCTGCACAAAGCTATAATACCCTGACAACATAGTTATGTAGGGTATAAAAACTCCACTTGAGCCAATACAAAACCAGTAAGAAAAGTAGTAATGTCGAACAGGGCTGACTATATGATACCCTTCGCCACTTTGGGTATATTGTACATATGTATCCTTACAATTGTATGTCAATGTTCGCTCGAAGGAACATACTCATGTCTGTCTGCATCCTATGATAAATTTAATTTCATTCAGGCGGATTTAGAGTCGTCTGCGTACCATGGGACAAATTTATGGAAAACGATTTATAGCAAAATTACATTTACATCGTTACACCGCACTGTGAAAAAAAAATAATTTCTATCAGTCACCCGTTCGAAATACATATGGAAGCTATGGCTGCATCTGCACCAATTTCAACAAAATCCAATAACGTAATTCAAGTCTCAATTTGATACGTTGTGATAAGTTCGTGTTAATCGGACAAACATTAGGAGTTTGGTGCACCATCGGACGAAAATATATATGGGAGCTATATCTAAATCTGAACGGATCTTTACGAAACTTAGCACACATCATTCTAGACTCAATTTAGTATGCTATGCTCAATTTCGTGCAAATATATATTCAAATATATTCAGCCTTTGGTGCATAATTTACATTAAATCGCACAAAATATATATACATCTAAAATTGAACCGATATATACATCTAAAATTTAACCGATTTTCACGAAACCTAACACACATCAATTCAATTTTCACGAAACATGGCACCCATCATTCTAGAAACAATTCAGTACGCTATGCCAAATTTCGTGCAAAACGAATAATATATAGGGACTTTGGTGCTTTATTTACATAAAATCGGACGAAAATATATATGTGAACTATATATAAATCAGAACCGATTTTCAAGAAACTTAACACACATCATTCTAGGTCCAATTCACTACGCTGTGCCAAATTTGTCCAAATCGAAAGCTATTTAGGGACTTTGGTGCACGATTTACCTTAAATCGGACGAAAATATGAACCGATTTTTAAGAAACGTAGCACACATTATGCTAGGCTTAATTCAGTACGCTGTCCCAAATTTCGTCCAAATTGAAAGCTATTTAAGGACTTTGGTACACGATTTACCTTAAATCGGACGAAAATATATATGGGAGCTATATCTAAATCTGAACCGATGTTCAAGAAACTAAGCACACATCATTCTAGGCCAAATTCAGTACGCTGTGCAAAATTTCGTCCAAATCGAAAGCTATTTAGGGACTTTGGTGCACGATTTTCCTTAATAGGGTTCGTCCTAGGGCCAAATAAGTGACTTGTGCCAAATTTAATCCAAATGGGATCATTAATGCGACCTGTACTTTGCTTACAATTTAACATCTACAGACGGACGGACGGTCATGCATAAATCGACTCAAAAAGTGATTCTATGCATATTCGCAAAAGGAACCATGTGTCTATCTCGTTTCTTTTTGCCAGTTACAAACACATGCACATCTAACCCCAATTCAGCATGGCGTAGCCTTAACATGAAAGTCACTACCAATTTTAGGTTACTTCAATGTCCATTTCAGTATGTAGGGTATACAAATTTGGAACCGGTAAACATTTTTAAAATTTTTCTCTCAATTGGTAAATGTGGATTTTTTTACATCTAAGATAACGATACCTGTGTTTAGGAATCATTTTCATTGAATTCGATTATGTATTCAAAACTCTATACTACGCTTTTTATTTTCCTTGATTTCTGTCTTCCATCTAGAGCTATTCAATGACCTATGACATTTCGCTTATCGCAACAAAAAAATATCGCGGATGTTTTGATTTTATTTTTTTCTTTTCATTTTGTTAATAGAAAATATTTTCCAAACAAAATTTTATCATGCAATGATTTATGAATAGTTTTTCTCGTGTTGTTGTTGTCGCTTTGGTTACGTTTTGTGCATCCGCTGCACGTAAAGCGTGTTCAGCAAACAAGAAACGCTCTTAATTTCCTGAGATTACACAAACAATTACCGCATTTTGTGAACGCTTTGTGAATTGTGTGTCTGCCTGGCTGGCTACCAGCCCTGGTGCTTTTCATCATTGCAGGCGAAGGGCGGAATTGCAACAGCAACAAAAAGTACCAGCAGTAGTTGTAGTCGGCATCATCGCAGGGTATTAGCAGTAGTTTTAAGAAACTCTGCTCCGGTACGTGCATTATTTGATGGTACCTGACACGTTGTTACTATGCGTTGTTGTTGCTGCCACTGGTGTGTTGCATGAATGTCATGCAGCAGCATGAATTAAATGTTGCATGTAAAACGAAACGTGCCAAGTGTGTGCTTGAAATGAACCATCCGCCAGTGCTTTAAGGGGGGAAGAATAACTGTGAGAGGTTAGGTGGTGGTGGGCGATACTGGTAGGATTTTTCAATGCAATGAAATGCATTTTTCGTTGTTGTTTTACTTTTATTTTTTTTTTATTTAGAAAAATTGTTTTCAATTCAATAACCCCAAGTTACAGTTAAAGTTACATGATTTACGATGCATTCATTGCATTGCAGTTTGCAATGAATGTAATTGAGCATAACAACAAATGTGCGGATTGGATGGAGATGAAATGTTATCCATTTGGAACCAGTAATTTGAGAGAACTGACTACATTTATAGCAAATTGTTAAGCAAGGCAAAAATATTCTTTAGAAAATCCACGCCTCATATGAGCCTCGAAAAAATATTCTTTACGATGCATTCACGCCTCATATGAGCCTCGAAAAAATATTCTTTAAAGAAAAAGCCTCATATGAGCCTCGAAAAAATATTCTTTAATATCCACGCCTCATATGAGCCTCGAAAAATATTCTTTAGAAAATCCACGCCTCATATGAGCCTCGAAAAAATATTCTTTGGAATCCACGCCTCATATTCGAAGAGAAATATTCTTTATATCCACGCCTCATATTAGCCTCGAAAAAATATTCTTTAGAAAATCCACGCCTCATATGAGCCTCGAAAAAATATTCTTTAGAAAATCCACGCCTCATATGAGCCTCGAAAAAATATTCTTTAGAAAATCCACGCCTCATATGAGCCTCGAAAAAATATTCTTTGGAAAATCCACGCCTCATATGAGCCTCGAAAAAATATTCTTTAGAAAATCCACGCCTCATATGAGCCTCGAAAAAATATTCTTTGGAAAATCCACGCCTCATATGAGCCTCGTAAAAATCTTCTTTAGAAAATCCACGCCTCATATGAGCCTCGAAAAAATATTCTTTAGAAAATCCACGCCTCAAAAATGCCTCGAAAAAATATTCTTTAGAAAATCCACGCCTCAAAAATGTTTCGAAAAAATATTCTTTAGAAAATCCACGCCTCAAAAATGCCTCGAAAAAATATTCTTTAGAAAATCCACGCCTCATATGAGCCTCGAAAAAATATTCTTTAGAAAATCCACGCCTCATATGAGCCTCGAAAAAATATTCTTTAGAAAATCCACGCCTCATATGAGCCTCGAAAAAATATTCTTTAGAAAATCCACATATGAGCCTCGAAATAATATTCTTATGAAAATCCACCTCGAAAAAATATTCTTTAGAAAATCCACGCCTCAAAAATGTTTCGAAAAAATATTCTTTAGAAAATCCACGCCTCATATGAGCCTCGAAAAAATATTCTTTAGAAAATCCACGCCTCATATGAGCCTCGAAAAAATATTCTTTAGAAAATCCACGCCTCATATGAGCCTCGAAAAAATATTCTTTAGAAAATCCACGC
Source organism: Musca vetustissima (assembly GCF_032173495.1). Classification (NCBI taxonomy): domain Eukaryota; kingdom Metazoa; phylum Arthropoda; class Insecta; order Diptera; family Muscidae; genus Musca; species Musca vetustissima. The sequence goes on from NW_026879986.1 coordinate 14,671, forward strand.
CTCATATGAGCCTCGAAATAATATTCTTTAGAAAATCCACGCCTCATATGAGCCTCGAAAAAATATTCTTTAGAAAATCCACGCCTCATATGAGCCTCGAAAAAATATTCTTTATAAAATCCACGCCTCATATGAGCCTCGAAAAAATATTCTTTAGAAAATCCACGCCTCATATGAGCCTCGAAAAAATATTCTTTAGAAAATCCACGCCTTGGTATGACCCCGAAAAAATATTCTTTAGAAAATCCACGCCTTGGTATGACCCCGAAAAAATATTCTTTAGAAAATCCACGTCTTATAGAAAATCCAACCCTTATAAGACCTCAAAAAAAATATTCTTTAGAAAATCCACGCCTCATATGAGCCTCGAAAAAATATTCTTTAGAAAATCCACGCCTCATATGAGCCTCGAAAAAATATTCTTTAGAAAATCCACGCCTCATATGAGCCTCGAAAAAATATTCTTTAGAAAATCCACGCCTCATATGAGTCTCGAAAAAATATTCATTAGAAAATCCACGCCTCATATGAGCCTCGAAAAAATATTCTTTAGAAAATCCACGCCTCATATGAGCGTGGAAAAATATTCTTTAGAAAATCCACGCCTCATATGAGCGTGGAAAAAATATTCCTTCACCACCTAGCCAAGGTGACTGAAAAAAACAAACACTTAGTATGAATATGCAGCATATTTAGAGGAAGTATTCAAACATAACTGAAAAGGGAAATAACAAAATAAACAACGTTGACGTCAAACATCCTGCAGAAATGTGATAAAATGCCAACGTTTGTAAGGCGATAAATTGTTTGTCTTCATATTGAATTTCAATTGAATTGGATTGTATTCGTTTTCTTCATTTCATTTCCGTTTGGGAAATTGTAATTGTATCTGTGTGGCAGCAAAGGTTGGCTCTCAGATTATTCTTCAGTTTCTTGTCGTATCAGCAGTAGTAATATTATAATGCTCATGCGTTGTCTTGGTCTTCATCTTCTTCATTTGTGATTGTCATTGTATGGCTTAGTTAATGTAGTGATATATTTACATATATCCAGCAGGATACGTGCCTATGTTATTTTCTTAATCTTTGAATAAAAAATGAAAACAAGGATCTTCCGGTATATTACGTGGTGGCTATGAGCCCTTTATGGACTGGAGGATAGGTTTTTTTCTAAAACTATTTTTCATGCTATATTAGTGATATATAAGAGAATTTTTTTTAAAGAAAATATTTTTTTAGGTGTTGGATTTTCAATTTTTTTTAAAATACTTTTTAATTTGAAGGTTTTTTCTGGGACGGTTTTTATATTTTTCCCTATCAAATGACCTGATATATTTATAATATCCCTTGAAAATGTTTTTCTCGGCAGCTCACTATTCCAACATCTTCTTCAACATATCTCAACTTAAACACAATTTCCCAACACCAGAAAAGCAATTTGCATTTCCATATAACTTTTTCATCAAGAATTATATATATATATATATATATTTCCCCAACCATTCCATGAATGTAACTTTTTTGTTTACTTTGTTCTTTGTCATTGCTTGTTATTATTTAGCCGTATAGCTGAAAGTTGTATGAATTGTGTGTATCGCAGTTGCAGATTTTTTTTATCTTTCATCCGTCATGGTATAGCACCTCACCTGTGCCACTTTACTATGAGATGAATGGCATTACAATGGCACACGCACGCACACACATCATTGCAGATGTCAATAACACAGTTGAAGCGAAAAATTCCAACAGACACCTCTGCATACACGCACACACACACATTGATAGATAGAAAGATTTCCCATTGAGAGATGTTTTTTATTTTCATTTACCATTCACAAGAGCCATCGTTTCCCATTATATTTGTCCGGATGCAAAACTTCCATTTGATTCTATGGGTGTTGCTACTTTTTGTGTGTGTGGTGTTGCATACTGCCAATATCACATTTATGTCAGGTACAATTTTTAAGAGGTTAGTTGGAGAAGTTTTGAATGAAATTCAAAACAAAGCTATTGCCAAAGAAACTGTATTGCATAAAACCATTTTAAATATAATGGATGTTTTTCATAAATATTAGTTCAAAGGCCAATACAGGCGCAGATTTCTTAAAAATATTTTTCAGAGCTATCCATACACGTAATTATATTATTGACTTACTTAGCTGGCTTGTGACAGAACTTTCGTTCTATAAGCCGAGCTTAAAAAAAGATTTCCAGGAGCGTCGGTCTTTTGCGCAGTTTTTCCAATTTGAAAGACCATATTCGGCCATGTTACCTTATTCGTGGCCTTCCCCTTAGTGGCCTTCCCCATCAGCTGGTTCGCTTTTATATGCCTTCTGGGCTGGGGCATCTTCATCCATTCTCACAACATGGCCGAGCCAGAGTAGCTGCTGCAGCTCAATACGTCTAACAATGTCAATGTCCGAGAATAGCTGGTACAACTCATGGTTCATTCGCGGGCGATATACACCGTCAACGCAGATCGGCCCATATATCTTTCGGAGAATTTTTTCTCTCAAACACTCCAAGAGCTGCCTTATCTGCTTGCACAAGCACCCATGCTTTAGATCCGTGCAGCAGAACTGGTAGTATCAGCGTTTGTAAAGTGTGGGTTTGGTCTGGCGGGAGGTGGCCTTGCTTTTGAGTTGTTTGCTCAGACCATAGTAGCATCTCCGAATTTTAAAACTGATGTCATTCGTTTTGCTTATGGCGGTACCAAGGTATACAAAATCTTTGACTACCTCGAAGCTGTAGTTCTCAAGTTCCACAGTTGGTCCAAGTCTACTGGACGTCTTGCGCGTTGATACCATCAGCTTGGTCTTCTCGCCGTTTACAGCCAGATCCACTTTGGCAGACTCCTTCTTAATTTGTTCAAAAGTGGCTGTTACCGCTCTCAGTGTTCGAGCCATTATGTCGATGTCATCGGCGTAGGCGTGTAACATGTGTTGTTTGGTGTACAGAGTGACAGTTCTATCCACTTTTGCCTCTCGTATGATCTTTTCCAGCAGGATGTTAAAAAGGTCACACGACAAACTGTCACCTTGTCTGAATCCTTGTTCGGTATTGAAGGGCTCCGATAGGTCCTTTCCTACTTTAACTGCTGACCTTCTGCCACTTAAAGTTATCCTGCATAGCCGTATTAATTTTGCAGGAATGCCGAACGTAGACATGGCTTTAAACACCTCTGAACGGATAGGGCTGTCGAATGCGGCTTTATAGTCGACAAATAGGTGGAATGTGTCGATATGTTTTTCGTGGGTCTTTTCCAGAAGTGACAATCTGGTCAATGGTGGACTTCTCTTCTCTTCTCTCCTTTTTTTGTGCACGGGACACAGAATGCTGAGGTTCCAATCATTGGGCATGCTTTCCTCTAGCCAAATTGTACTAATCAGCTGCTCCTTACCAGCATTTGACCACCAGTCTTGAATTGTTCGGCTTGTAACCCACCGGCATCTGCTGCTTTATTATACTTCATCAATTGCTATTCTGACTTCATCTTGGCTAGGTGGTATACTCTCTATACCGTCATCTATTATTGGTTCTGGGGTATCCTCATCACCGCTATTATTTGATACCAGACGTTTTGCTCCTTACAGATCCTGTATCTGTCACCATATTTAAAAAAAATCCACACCTAGCATGGAACCGGATTTTTATACCCTTCACCATTCTGTGGTACAGGGTATTATGTCTTTGTGCATATGTTTTTAACAGGCAAAAGGAAACGAGATAGACACATGGTTCCTTTTCAGAATATGCATATAATCACTTTCTGAGTCGATTTATGCATGTCCGTCCGTCCGTCTGTCTGTCGTTGTTAAATTGTAAATAAAGTACAGGTCGCATTAATAATCCGAATTGGATGAAATTTAGCATAGGTTATTTATTTGGCCCAAGTACGAACTCTATTGAAATTGGAAAAAATTGGTTCACATTTAGATATAGCTCCCATATATATTTTCGTCCGATTTAATGTAAATGGTGTACCAAAGTCCCTATATATATTTCGATTTGCACCAAATTTGGCACAGCGTAATGAATTAGGTCTAGAATGATGTGTGTCAAGTTTCCTAAAAATCGGTTCAGATTTGGATATAGCTCCCATATATATTTTCGTCCGGTTTAAGGTAAATGGTGTACCAAAGTCTCTATATATACTTCGATTTGCACGAAATTTGTCATAGCGTAATGGATAAGGTCTAGAATAATGTGTGTCAAGTTTCCTGAAAATCGGTTCAGATTTGGATATAGCTCCCATATATATTTTCGTCCGATTTAAGGTAAATGGTGTACCAAAGTCCTTATAAACCTTTCGATTTGCACGAAATTTGGTACAGCGTAATGGATTAGGTCTAGAATGATTTGTGTCAAGTTTCCGGAAAATCGGTTCAGATTTGGATATAGCTCTCATATACATTTAAGGTAAATGGTGTACCAAAGTCCTTACATATCTTTCGATTTGCACCAAATTTGGCACAGCGTAATGAATTAGGTTTGGAAGGATGTGTGTCAAGTTTCCTGAAAATCGGTTCAGATTTGGATGTAGCTCTCATATATATTTTCGTCCGATTTATGGTAAATGGTGTACCAAAGTCCCTATATATCTTTCGATTTGCACGAAATATGGCACAGCGTTAAGTCTAGAACGTTGTGTGTTAAATTTTGTGAAAATCGGTTCAGATTTAGATATAGCTCCCATATATATTTTCGTCCGATTTTAGGTAAATAGTGTACCAAAGTCTCTTTATATGCTTTGATTTGCACAAGGGTTGGCATATACGCAGACGGCTCCAAATCTGCTCGAATGAAATTAAAGTTAGGATAGGTTGGAGAAAGAGGGAACATAGCATGCAATTGTTAGGATACATATGTACAATATACCCAAAGCAGTGAAGGGTATAATATAGTCGGCCCATTCCGACTTTACTACTTTCCTTGCTGGTTTTTAATACAGTCGTGGATTTTTTTAATATTTTTCCGGCTCCATGCAATGCGTGGATTTTTTTAAATATTTTTCCGGTTCCCTGCAAGGCGTGGATTTTTTAAAATATTTTTCCGGTTCCCTGCAAGTCGTGGATTTTTTTAAAATATTTTCTCCCTGTACATATCAATCACATTTCCCTCCACTTTTGGTCCTATTCTCGCGTGCAATTCCCCCCATTTGTTAAAAAAATGCATGTTAACAGTGAAAAAGACAAATTCTTTTTCACTCTATTTATTTTATTCTTTCGCATTTGTGTCATGTGTGATTCGTTTTTGGTGGTACATACATATATCAAGATTGTCCATAACATGCGCATCTCATGTGGCACATGCAACAACATTCCATTCCGAAAAAAGAAGAAGCATTGAAAGTGATATCTACAACAACATCACAAACTATGCTATGCTCTACTGCTTTCGATGCAACTGCAACAGCTTTTAGAACTTCCTCCAACGATTCCCTGTATCTCCTCTCGCTCTCTCTCTCCTTTCACTGGCTACCTGTGTTTTGTTGTATTACCCATTCAGATCGTTCCAGCAATGGATTTTTATACCAACGACACTTAAAATTGTACTTGAAATCCATTAGTGTGTCTTTTTTTGCATTTCCCATATATGAAATACATTTTTTTCAATATTCATATTGTTAATGTTTTATATAACAGAAAATTTGCATTCATTTGAAAGCAATTGCTTTCTATAGAATAGACATTAAGCAGCACACATACATACACGTATGTCCAATAAAAGACCAGTCTGCTCTATATACGAGCATTATATTGTTGGGCAAATTGTGCATGTGAATAAGATTTTGATTTGATTTTATCTAGGATAAAGAAAAAGGATATTTGTCGTCTCTTGCTGAAAAGGACATTTTACAACCATTATCGTTGATTCTATTTGCATGTTTCTATGTATATAATATGAGCTATTATCAGTGGCTTTGTTGTGAGTGTCTGTGTTTGTATAATATTGTTGGGTGTGTGTGTGCAACATTTCTAGGTAGCCATGAAGGTCTGACTGGGCTCTGAGAGAAAACATAACTATTATTATTATTATGATTTATTTATGTTACAACAAAATACACACATAAACATATAAATTATATATGTGTGTATAACACTTTAACACATTGAAGAATAATTAGTATATGTGCATATATATTTCATCTTTAAATATAAAAGACTATTTTCCCAACGATTTAGTACAAAGGGATCGTAAAGGATGTCATTCATATAAACAGGATATATATATATATTATTAATATCTTGAAGGGTTTAGCCGTCTATTCCCATTGTAGTGGCTGAAAGTTCGCTTCATATGCAATTTTGCAATCCTTGATTTAGGTGTGGTAAATAAATCCTGGGGCCTAATGCTCGTACTCGATATAGAGTGAGATTTTGTTCGAAGTTAAATTACGATCCGTAGTTACTAATTGAATGATATGATTCGAATGGAATTATTCAAAAATTTTTCGATTATTGTCAAAAAATAATCGAAATACCCACAATCGAAACATATGTTTTCATCCAAAAAAAGTAAACAAAACAATTGTTTGCCGCTTCATTAAAAGTTGAAAAAAAAATATGGATACGTGTTTTTTTGTATTATCCTCTTCGGAAGATGAGGACGGTAATAATATAAAAATAATAAGAAGACAAATTCGAGAACGTAGTGACCCCTTATCATTGTCAGAAAATGCGTAAGTATAATAAGAAAATGCATGCAAGTGTGGTGTTTATAATTTTTGCAATTCATTGCAGATTCCGTCAACGATTTAGACTGACAAAAGAAGCTTTTCGATATGTGTTATCTAGACTAGATTTCTCCGGACATATGTCATCGTCCATTCCGGCAGTTCTACAATTGGCATCAACTTTATCACTCTTGGCCAGTGGAAGTTTTCAGCACACTGTGGGTAATGATTTTCTGATTGGAATGAGCCAAAGCGCAACCTGCAGGGTTGTCCAGCGAGTCGCAAAAGAAATGGAACTAAAGCTTTGTCCAGAACACATCAACTTTTCACCAGACCAGTCGGCTTTGTGTATGGAACATTTCTGTACAAAGTTTCGGATTCCTGGAGGTAAGAATATATTGACTTTTTCGATTCTAAAATAAAATATATGCATTTTTACATTTTTTAGTAATTGGATGTGTAGATGGAACACATTTTGGATTGCAGAAACCCACCGAAAACGAACACATGTTCTTCAACCGAAAGGGATACCATAGTCTAAATTCCATGATTGTAAGTTTTAATTAAATTTATTTTCATTACATATTAATATAGAAATCTTATTTAATTCACGCAGATCTGTGATCACCAACACATAATTACGGCGATACTTTCAAAATATGGAGGGGCAGCACACGATTCCTTCGTTTGGAAGCATTCCGACGAAAGGCGATTGTTGGAACAAATGTACACAAACAACAGCTTCAAAAACGGGTGGCTTTTAGGTATGTTTTCTGATTCATGCTTTAGTTAATGAAATACACGTTTGTTTTGCTATGCAGCAGACTCAGGGTATCCTCTGGAGCCGTGGTGTATTACACCGTATAGGAATCCTGCCGATGGGTCACCTGAATCAAAATTTAATGAGGTCCACTCATCAGCCAGATGTATAGTAGAGAGAACCATTGGTATACTGAAGGCCAGATGGAAAATTGTTTGCCATGACAGAAGAAGTAGATATTCCCCTGTAAAAATGGCGTTATTCGGAAATGTATGTGCTGCCCTGCACAACATTTGTATCAAATTTAAAGTGCCTATGTATACCGAAAAGGATTTTAATATCGAATCTGTCACAATGGAAGTGGAAACATCTAACCATACACAACCCAATAAGATTGGTGAAAAAATACGAAACCAAATAAAAACATCTTTGTACCAATCTATGTAAAAATAAATATTTTATTAAAAAAAATCAACAAAAACAAAACTAATTCAATTAATACATTCTAGTGTAATTATAAATAAACAAAGCTATTCATTTCATTATTTTATGGTAAGGTACATGGGTTACTAGAAAAGTCCATAGTAATATACAGGTAAAAATATACAAACTTTTTTTTCTTACAAATCGGCCTTTTGTTTCAGCAAATTCAATTCCAACGTTTTAATCTCAAGCTCGACCTTATTTATAGCCATATTTGACTTATGCTCTTCTTCCTTTATTTTTAAAGATCTTTCTTTCAATTTATATGTTTCCTCTTTAATTTTGAGGGACTTTTTTTTACAATCCATTAGAGTATCCCAAAACAACTTCCTTTCGCGCATCCCTTCATCGTGTTTTTCTATATTCTCTTTCAAAAGATCCATCTTGGAGGCTGATTTGGTACGACGTTGAGTAGATGAAGGCACAGTGGAACCAATGCTGCAGTCCATATCATTTTCTACATCCATCAGTTCTTCCTCGTCGTTTTCCTTCCTATCCACTTCCACTCCTTTTTTTTGCACCAAAACTTTGGACTGAAGAAAGCCCCTCTACAGCCGCTGATAATCCTGCTGCTTCCAGTATCAGCTCTTCTGATTGGGTGAGGAGTTTTTCTTCATATGGGCCTCCACCTGTCTGATTCTTTGATGCCTTGTTAAAAGATAATTTCTTCTTAACTTTTTGTTTTTGGTCTGCATAAACCTTGGAAAGGAAAACTGTGAAACATAATTTTTCATACCACTTTTCAATATATACCTTTCGCCACAAGGTGACATTCTTTACGGGTGGTCCTGCTCCATTAAATTTGGTTGTTAACTGCTCCCACAAACGATTGGATGACGCTCTACCTTCTGGACAATTCGAAATTTTTCCTTTGGCAAGTCCCGGGTGGTCAGACATAAAATCTGCCATAATTGCCTTTTGCTTAAAATTTATTTTGTTACAATTCGTGCTCCTGTGGAATAAAAGGCTGAATTATTATATTTTATTTATATAATTACATTTTTTAATACTTACATTTCGTTTTTCTTCTGTTTTGTTTTGGTCTCGGCAGGTAGAATGTGGCGGGCAAAAACTCGAATAGTTTTATTCGACATATCGATAAATTTTATTCGATCACGGATACGGTAATCCAAAAATTCAAATTATCTATCGAAACAACTCGATATCGAGTACGAGCATTAGGCCCCTGATCTTATGATACCGGTTAGAGACCACATTACAATTCCGGCGCTCCAAAATTCATAAAATTTTCTATAAAATCTACCATTATCTTAAAGCCAATTATTGTGCATTGCATTCCCATTGACCTTTTGTGTGAATTGCGATAAGAATATAACAATAAATATGTGTATGTGTGTGTGTGTATATTTTATACATATATTTGTTGTACACAAACAAAAGTCAATGCTATAGCAGTCATGGTGGCACAACATAGCTGTCGAACTTTAAGAAATTGCACAACAACTCCCACATGAAACATAAAATGTCCATTAAATGGTCAAAAGAAGATAACGTGTATTCTGTACACAGACACACGCACATATTCACACTTCCGAAAACCCATTGCACATTGTTGCGGCCAATATGCATGGCTGTGTGCAATATATGTATGTATTCATGTCCTTAATAGACAATAGCTGGCAATATTTGAATGATCAAATGTTCATGGTTATGGACTGGTCAACGGCTATCGATTTGGTGTAGGTCATTCATTATTGACAATCAACGGCGATTGCAGAATGAAATGAATGTAAAATTTACACATATATATACGCTAATGACAAGGAAATTAAAAATATTATTGCGTAATATATTCTTTTAAAAATTTACGACTTTTGTTCAGATGGTCCTTAGAAAAATATTCTATAAAAAAATCTACGACAAATCTTAACAACTGATCTTAAAACCAGTGAGCGGAGCAGTATAGTCGGACGGGGCCGACCATACGATACCCTACACAACTATCATGGAACTCTAATATTCTGCAAAGTTTTATTCCGAACCTGAGCAATAGTTCGTTAGAGTTGCACCCTCATTCCCGATATGAGGCCAACAGCACCTCTTCCTTACACTGACATATTTTCCGAATATTACTAATATTCAGTACAGTCCTTCTACACTTGTCTATATTTCCTTCACCGTGGGTCGTGTTGTAATGTTCGGCTTATAATTGGGGCATATAGATCGACTAGAAAAAAAAACACAAAAAATTATGTTTTTGGTCCACTTCATCCAAAATTATTATCTGATCATCGTCGAAAATTATAGGCGTTGTCCTTGACCATGACCGCAACCTAATAAAAAATTTCAAAGCGGTCAGTGCTATATTTCCGCCCTACAGTGTGCTAATAGGTTACTAAATAATATCTGACTACATAAGCACCTGTAAATATTTAAGTGTAACTTCCACATCCGATCACATAGATCAATATAATTGGTATCAATTTAAAAGTATCAATCTTGGATATACTATCAATTTCTCGGATCTATGTCCTTCATGAGTAAATATATACGCCATAGAAAACAAATTTTGTCATTTTCACACAAAAGTATGTGTCAATTTGACCCGCTAAATGTTGACCGATCTTTATCAAAACAAGTATGCTTGTTCCTTGGGCCGATCCCCTTCTCCATGCCAACATTTGCGATGTTTGGCCTCTGGAGCGACCAGAAAAACCGACAAAAATAAAGTATTTGATCCATTACATCCACTAAATATTAACCGATAATTACCAAAAACAATAGGGGTCTTCATAGGCCAGAACCCATCCTACATGCAAAATTTCATGAAGATTGGTCCATAACTGTATCGTGTTTACAAAATATAATGGACGGACACAGATGTCTAGATCGACTCAGCTAGTCGAGATTTGACGTTTGGTATGCATAAAGGTGGGTCTAGGACCAATATTTCAGAGAAATATTGGTCCTAGACCAATATTTCTAAAAATCTATGCATATTATTCAAATAATTCTTAAAATAGTCCTTGAAAAAAATCTTAAAAATTCACCCTTGAACAAAATATTAAAAATCCACGCCGTGAAAAAATATTTTTTTAAACCCAAGCCTATAATGAATATAGTTCTATTAATCATACAGTTCCACGCCCAGTGAGCGGAGCAGTATGGTCGGACCGGGCTGGCCATATGATACCCCACACAACTTACACGAAAATCTAACATTCTGTGCTTCTATATTTTGAGACTGGGCAATATTTCCCGATATTTGCACCCTCATAAGTCATGACACACTAGAGGTCAACAAATATTACTAATATTCAGCTCATCTAATTACATATCCAGATTCCCTTCACCATGGGTTGTGTTGTGATGTTCGGCTTTAAATTGTGGCCCGGGCTCTAGTGTGGGTTACTAAATAATATATAAATATAATACGTACCCACATCCGAGTACATACGACAATATAATTGATACCAATTTCAAGGTAAATCACTCCTATTTATAATATCTACTTTTCGGGTCTATGTCCTTCAGGGTTAAATATATACGCTATTGAATACAAAATTTGTAATTTTTCACTCGAAAGTCTCGGTCCATTTGACCCGCTAAATTTTGACCGATCTTTATCAAAATAGTTACGCTATGCGTCAAATTTGCGGCCTCTGGAGTGACCAGAAAGTATATCAACCGATTTTTACCAAAAAATAGCTGTCTTCATTGGGCAGAAGATTTATCCATAACAGTGGTCGGTATCGTGTTTGCATGTTTAGATGGACTCAGCTAGTCGAGATATGATGATCGGTATAATTAAAGGTGGGTCTAGGACCAATATTTCGCGGCGTTACAAATTTTTGGGGCTGCACAAAGGTGAAATACCCTGACAACATTGTTGTGTAAAATATAGAAATCAACGCCTCATATAGTCCTTGAAAAAATATTTTTAAAAACTCCCCGCCTCATATAGGCCTTGAATAACTATTTTTAAAAAATACAGGTCATTTATAGTCCTTGAAAAACTATTTTAAAAACTCCTCGCCTCATATAGGCCTTGAAAAACTATTCTTAAAGAATCCAGGTCTCATATAGAAGAACTATTAAAAAAAAATCAGGCGACATTAGGTCCTTGAGAAATCCACAAATTATATAGTCCTTGAAAAAATGTTTTTAAAACCTCCTCGCCTCATATAGTCCTTGAAAAATGTTTTTAAAACCTCTACGCCTCATATAGTCCTTGAACAAATATTTAAAACTTCCACGCCTCATATAGTCATTGAAAATTATTTTTAAAACCTCCACACCTCATATAGTCCTTGAACAAATATTTTAAAAAATCCACGCCTCATGTAGTCTTTGGAAGAGTGTTTATAAAAACTCCACACCTCATATAGTCCTTAAAAAATATTTTTCAAAAATCCAAGGCTCATATATTTTTGATGATAACATATTTTTAAAAAAATTCACGTTTTATATAGACTTTGAGAAAATATATCCCACATCGACATCCCTATTTAGAGTGAAATACTCATTCTTCAAGAGATAACGAGCGCCAATACGATGCTCCCTAAAAGAGAACATGTGCAGAGGAGGAAATGACTGAGACATAATCGTTTCACTCACCGTTCTCATTGCCTCCGGTAGCTGTTTGTCCACTTCGAGTCGGTCAGTCAGAAAAATTCATTGTTTTTGTTTACATTCTTATTATGGTGTGTATGTATGCATGTGTATACATTTATGTGCCGTGATAATTGGCCTGTTAGACGTTTGTTTGGTTGGCTGGCTTGCTTGCTTGCAATCTAAGTTCCAACATTAACAAAAATGTAAAAGAAAACAAAGAGCGACAACCAATGTCACATTTTGTAATCCGATACTTTTTACAGACATACGAAATGAATACTCACGTAAATTCCAATAGCAATTAACCTAAGAAGAGGATGAATTGGTAGTTACAGTGAAATAGTTAGTCCTGGTGTTGGAAGACCGTGTAAAGAAAGACCAACCATTAGCATCGATTTTTTTATTATTTTAATATTGTGTCAAGGTAAAAAGGTCGTACATTAAAAAATATATATATTGGCTAAGAATCAAGGACAAGCGTGAAATTAAAAAACAAAATATATATTTGGTTAAGGATTATTATGAGCATAGATTAAAACATTATTTTCAAGGGCTATTTTTACATTTTTAAAACAAATATATCCTTAAGGACATACCTTAAGAGTGTATTTTTAAAAATAATATTTTTGTATACCCTTCATTACATTATGGTACAGGGTATTATGTCTTGGTGCATATGTTTGTAACAGGCAAAAGGAATCGAGATAGATCCATAGTTCCTTTTGAGAATATGCATAGAATCACTTTCTGAGTCGATTTACGCATGTCCGTCTGTCCGTTCGTCCATGTATTTTTGAGAACAAAGTACAGGTCGCATTTATGATCCGATGTGGATAAAATTTGGCACAGTTCACTTATTTGGCCCAAGGACGAACCCTATTGAAATTGGAAAAAATCGGTTCAGATTTAGATATAGCTCCCATGTATATATTCGTCCGATTTAAGGTAAATGGTGCACCAAAGTCCCTATATACCTTTCGATTTGCACGAAATTTGGCACAGCGTAATGAATTAAGCCTAGAATGATGTCTGCCAAGTTTCGTGAAAATCGGTCCAGATTTAGATATAGCTCTCATATATAGTTTCGTCCGATTTTATGTAAATGGTGCACCAAAGTCCCTATATACCTTTCGATTTGCACGAAATTTGGCACAGCGTAATGAATTAAGCCTAGAATGATGTCTGCCAAGTTTCGTGAAAATCGGTCCAGATTTAGATATAGCTCTCATATATAGTTTCGTCCGATTTTATGTAAATGGTGCACCAAAGTCCCTATATATCTTTCGATTTGCACGAAATTTGGCATAACGTACTGAGTTGAGCCTAGAGTGATGTCTGCCAAGTTTCATGAAAATCGAACCATATTTAGATATAGCTCCCATATATATTTTCGTCCGATTTTATGTAAATGGTGTACCAAAGTCCCTATATCTTTCGATTTCACGAAACTTG
>NW_026879987.1:0-29162 GCF_032173495.1 Musca vetustissima
CAAAAGACATGAAATTGTTATTATTTAAATTCTATGAAGAAGGGAGAACCATTTCCGAGGCTGCAAATTTAACCTACATAAACATAAATTCCAAAAAAAAAAACATTTATAAGAAGATACAAACAAAATTTTGGAACATTGAAGGAAAATAAGCGTGGAGGAAATAGAATTAAGTTGTTGACATCACAAGTTTTAAGTCTGATCGAGTTCTATGTAGAAAGTCAACCTGGAATTACCCTCAAAGCCATAAAAACTAAACTGTTGAGAGAAAATGATATAAATATTTCCACAAGCTGCATAGAATATGGATTACGGAAATTAAAAATTACGTTTAAGATGGCCTCTATTGAAATAGAACGAAAGAATGACTCCAGAACATTAGGCTTGAGACAAAAATATGCTCAAGACTTTACAAAATGGATACCCCAACAAGGAGAAAAAATTATATTCATTGATGAGTGTGGATTTAATCTTCACATACGAAGAACCCAAGCCCGTTCAAGACAAGGAACAAGAGCACACATTGTGTTGCCTACGGTCAGAGGTCGTAATGTCACTATAATTGCAGCAATAAACAACGCGGGAGTTGTACATCACACAATCGTTTCTAATTCCAGTGTCAATGCAGATAGATTTAAATTATTTATAGAAATTTTTTTGAGAAAATCAATCCAGAGTTGGAAAATAACGCTCAAATACACAAGCGACATGACATAAAAAATTTGATCGAATCCAAAAGATACAACCTTAAATTCTTACCGCCTTATTCTCCAATGCTAAATCCAATCGAAAATGCATTTTCAAAAATAAAATTATGTGCAAGAGCTGAGCTGTGTGACGTTTCAATGGAACATAACATTGTTGATGTAATCGAGCGAAGTATTCAAAAGCTTACTCGGCAAGATTGTTCTAACTACGTTATGGACATGGTTTTGAAAATCCCACAAGCTGCAAGTCGGGAACCCCTTCATTAAGATAAGCAGTTACCTTATCATCAACAATTTATTAAGTCAAATATGTATTTCGCATTTAGGACCGGGTATTCAATTCTTGTTCTTAAATATTTATTTATTAAAATGTCAAGTTTGTATTACTATTTATTTAGTTTTATGTAGTAAAGATATTAAATGAAATCACATCGAATTAAAGAATATTTATGTTAATTACATAGCCATACAACTATATTTGTTAATATTTTTTGATTTCATTTTCAAATATTGGTTTAAAATTACTGCAAATAATATATTTCCTTAGATATGAATAAAGGTTTCATTTAATTTGGAAAAAGTTTCATTCTATTTGTAAAAGGTTTCATTTCAATTGGAAAAGGATTCATTCTATTTGTAAAAGGTTTCATTTCAAGTGGAAAAGGTTTCATTTAATTTGGAAAAGGTTTCATTTAATGTGGAAATGCAATATTTGGTACAAGAACGAACCTCATATAAAATGGTGAAAAACTGTTAGATTAAATATATACGATTTTATGTAAATAGTGAACAAAAGTCCCTACATTTCGATTTGCACGGAATTAATAAAGCGTACTAAACTGAGTCTAAAATGATGTGTATTAAGTCTAATTTTATGTAAATGGTGCACTTTGGCGCAGTGCATTGAATGATGTATGCTAAGTTTCTAGAAAATTGTTTCAGATTAAGGTAAAGCTCTCATATATAGTTTCGTTCGATTTTATGTACATGGTGGACAAAACTCCCAATATTTTTGCGATTAAGACAAAATTTTGCCCAGCATACTTAAGTAGGTTCGTTGAAATCGGTTCAGATTTAGCTACGGCTCCCATAAATACTTTAGTCTGATTTTTTGTTAATGGTGGTCCATATATCCTGTTTCATTTGGACGATATTATGTTTAACATATTGATTCGAGTCTGAAATTGCGCGTGTTAAGTTTTGCTGAAATCGGTTTAGATTTTGATATAGCTTCCGTATATATTATCGTCCAATTTCATGCAAATAAATGGTGTATGCCACGGTTGATCAATTAGGTCCGGATTTACATATAGCTCCCACACATAATTTTGCTCCATTTCGTACAACGAATTCAAGTCAGTTCGATTGATATACAATTTCGACCGATTACATTTCAATGGTCCTTCAAAGATGGTATGTTCTGTTCTATATACATAATGTTGCACATATGAGCATATCTTCTATGTACCAAAAATTGTGAAGACTGTTACATAGTCCGACTTTACTACGTTCTTTTCTGGATTTCTAATAACTCTGTGCAGATTTTTGGAAGGTGAAATTTCCATCATCCACCAAACAATTTCACGTTCTTCTATTCCATATGACCAGCCTACCGTCCATTCTGTAAATATGCACTCTGATTAATTATTTTTTAATTAATTAAAAAAAATAATGAAAATAAATTGTCTAAAATTGTTATACATTTATCAGTGCATAATTAAATTTGTACACTAAATTTAAAATTTGATTTAAAATGTTTTAACCATAGCTATGTACCACAGAGGCTAACGCCTGTAAATATTTTTAAAAATATTTTGTACAGGAAATTGCAAAAATGTAATCAAATTGAATTGATTATACTCTTCACCACACTGTGGTACAGGGTATTATGTCTTTGTGCATATGTTTGTAACAGGCAAAAGGAATCGAGATAGATCCATGGTTCCTTTTGAGAATATGCATAGAATCACTTTCTGAGTGGATTTATGCATTCCGTCCGTTCGTCCGTTCGTCTGTTGATGTTAAATTGTAAACCAGTAAAGAAAGTAGTAAAGTCGGTCGGGGCCGACTACATGATACCCTTCACCACTTTGGGTATATTCATCAGATAAATTTAAATCAAATAATTTTAAATCAAAATATCGAAATCTAAACCGATTTCATCGAAAATTGTCACATGTTAGGTTGCACTTATTTCAATATGTTTTTTGCATTCGGCCACATCTTGAGTTCTTCATTTACTTATAAATCCACATTTCGTGCAAATCGAAGGATATATAGGAACCGATTTTCACGAAATTTAATACACATCAATCTGCACTTAATTCAGTAACCAAATCCAAATTTCGTGCAAATCGAAAGATATATGGGACTTTGGTGCACCATTTACAAAAAATCGGACAAAACTATATATGGGAGTTATATCTAAATCTGAACCAATTTTCTCGAAACATAGCACATATCATACTGGACCTAATTTAGTACCCTGTGCCAAATTTCATGCAAATCGAAAGGTATATAGGGACTTTGGTGCACCATTTACATAAAATAGGGCAAAACTATATATGGGAGTTATATCTAAATCTGAACCGATTTTCTCGAAACTTGGCACACATCATTCTGGACCTAATTCAGTACTCTATGTCAAATTTCGAGCAAATCGAATGGCATATAGGGACTTTGATGCACCATTTACCTTAAATAGGAAGAAACTATATATGGGAGCTATATCTAAATCTGAACCGATTTTCTCGAAACTTGGCACACATCATTTTGGACCTAATCCAGTACTCTGTGCCAAATTTCGTGCAAATCGAAAGATATATAGGGACTTTGGTGCCCCATTTACATAAAATCGGGCAAAACTATATATGGGAGTTATATCTAAATCTGAACCGATTTTCTCGAAACTTGGCACACATCATTCTGGACCTAATTCAGTACTCTGTGCCAAATTTCGTGCAAATCGAAAGATATATAGGGACTTTGATGCCCCATTTACCTTAAATCGGACGAAAATATATATGGGAGCTATATCTTAATCTGAACCGATTTTTCCCAATTTCAATAGGGTTCGTCCTTGGGCCAAATAAGTGACTTGTGCCAAATTTCATCCAAATCGGATCATAAATGCGACCTGTACTTTGTTTACAATTTACCATCTACAGACGGACAGACGGACGGACGGACATGTCTAAATCGACTTAAAAAGTGATTCTATGCATATTCTCAAAAGGAACCATGTGTCTATCTCGTTTCCTTTTGCCTGTTACAAACATATGCACAAAGACGTAATACCCTGTACCACAGTGTGGTGAAGGGTATAACAAAGTACAGGTCGCATTTATGATCCGATTTGGATGAAATTTGGCACAGTTCGCTTATTTGGCCCAAGGACGAACCCTATTGAAATTGGGAAAAATCGCTTCAGATTTAGATATAGCTCCCATATATATTTTCGTCCAATTTAAGGAAAATGGTGTACCAAAGTCCCTATATATCTTTCGATTTGCACGAAATTTGGTACAGCCTACTGAATTAGGTCTAGAATGATGTATGCTAAGTTTCGTGAAAATCGGTTCAGATTTAGATATAGCTTCCATATATATATTTAACCGATTTTAGGTAAATGGTGCACCAAAGTCCCTAAAAATGATTTGATTTGCACGAATTTCGGCATAGCGTATTGAATTAAGTCTAGATTGACATGTGCCAAGCTTCGTGAAAATCGGTTCAGATTTAGATAAAGCTCCCATATATAGTATCGCCCGATTTTAGGTAAATGGTGTACCAAGTCCCTATATATCTTTCGATTTGCACGAAATTTGGTACAGCCTACTGAATTAGGTCTAGAATGATGTATGCTAAGTTTCGTGAAAATCGGTTCAGATTTAGATATAGCTCCCATATATAGTTGCAGCCGATTTAAGGGAACCCCACTCATTCTCGATTTTAATTTTTCAAG
The DNA here is from genome assembly GCF_032173495.1 of Musca vetustissima. NCBI lineage: Eukaryota > Metazoa > Arthropoda > Insecta > Diptera > Muscidae > Musca > Musca vetustissima. The sequence continues at coordinate 4,672 of NW_026879987.1, forward strand.
ATTTTCAATGGGCTTGTAAATCAATACCAATGCTTGTTAAGGTTTGCAACTTTGCACATATATAATTGAAGGTTTAAAAGAGAAGAAAAATAATTTACAACAAATTTTTGTTATTGTTTTGTTGTTGTTTTTTGTAATTAAAGAAAAGTCCTTAAATTTGATGGCGGGCATGATAACTCCTCACTGCAACATCGGAATCCGAAAATTCCAACGGTAGTAGAAAGAGTACATGTCTGGCTCTCGTATGAACTAGGATTATTGACTTCGCACTAAAATTAACAAAATGGCGGACCTTTGAAAAAATATTTTTGGAAAATCGCCGATTTTTGACCAAAAACCAAGTTAAAAAATAAGGAATCTTCCCCGATTGGCTTAATCCTAGTTCATACGATAGCTATACACTCACAGAGAAATGTGTAAAAATTTGGAATCAATTGGGTTATTAGTTTTTGAGTTATCGTGCCCGCCATTCGCAAAAGATAAAAACGCGTTTAAAGTTTGAGAAGCCCTTTAGCCGTCACTTGATGCTGACACAATAAATCGGCTACATCTTCAAGAGTTCTTGAGATTTTCACTTGAAATTTTGTAGGGACATTCTTGAATTAGTGTAGAATCGAATTAAATCAAAAAAAAAATTGACCCCGAGAATGGAGGGGGGTCCCCTTAAATTTTAAACAGTACAGCGACGTCTTTTCGAAAACATATGTAGAATATACCCAAAGTGGTGAAGGGTATCATATAGTCGACCCAGTCCGACTTTACTACTTTCCTTACTGGTTTTTAATTTATGAATGATGAATTTTAACTCAATATTGGTATGGGATATTATAAGGTTATAGGTTAGTGAATACAAATAAGAGAGAGGGAATATAACAGTGCTTATAGTTCATACTTAAATATTGTTGCTCGACTCTTACACCTTATGTCGGATTACCAGAACCACACTGCACCTACAGTCTTTGCTAATTGAAAATTGTAAACCATTCTAAACGCGACCCAGACGCTTTGAGTTTCAGTGTCAACAACATTTACAAATTTCGCAACCACCACCAGTATGTGAATACATACTCTATTATTTATGTACTTTTTTGAAAATTTACATTTCTTCCACATTGCAAAACGTTGCCTAACGGCAACAATTGACACTAATTTCAACAAACATACCTCCGAAATTGTCAGTTTTAACTGCTTTGGTGTGGAAAATAACACCGACTTGTATCTGTGAATGAAAACCTGAATTCATAATGGAAAAACCACAGATTAAAATTTCGTCTGTTCATATGTGTGTGCGCTGATGTTTTGTGGTTTGCTATTGTTGGTGACACAAGTGTTTTATGGCATGAGCAATGTTTTGGTACACGTTGTACGAGGTTTTTAGACATAGGGATTTAACATGTGGCATATGTAGATTTAAAATATTGTTACAAAACGTGTGTGTTAATTTTCATTAATGAAAATTGTATCAATTAAATTCGGCGAACGATGGGCCCATAATTGTCCGGCCTAGAGTGTTTTCGCTTTAAAAGTGTACGAAAACCTATAATCAGTTTCTACTTAATACCTTAATATGCAACCTAATGAAACCAGGAAGCCAATACAGTATAGAATATCTGCGGAAAGAAAAATGCACGATAATAGTAAAAGTTTGCTTCATCATCGAAAAGTGGAGCAACTCAATGAAAGTTAGTGTTGGTAGTTGAAAAAAACACACATTTAAAATACTTTCTTTAGTTTCCAATTATTTACTCACAATGCAATTGAAATGCAGTGAAACTTAGACTGCAAAAACTGAAAATTGAGAATTAATGGAATGAAAATGAAGCAATACATTAATTGTCGATATTAAATGAACTAAATTGTACAACATTGTTCATTAGATTCTAGCGAAATGTACAGGCGGGTGGTAATAGTAACGAGTTAAACATTTCGTGGTTTCAAAAGAATGGGACTAGAATTCGACGCCTGCCGAACTATGTTGTTAAATTATTTTATTTATTTATTTTTTGTAAGTTGAAAGTCTGACATTGAGCAAAATTGATCGCTTAGCTATATAAAACGCATAAAAATGATCAAAATCTACTACAACCTATAAACCAGTAAGGAAAGTAAGAAAAGTAAAGTCGGAAAAACCAGTAAGGAAAGTAGTAAAGTCGGACGGGTCCGACTATATGATACCCTTCACCATTTTGGATATATTCAACAGATGAATCCTAACAGACGTCGCATTTTTAAGGGGACCCCCCATTCTCGGGGTCAAATTTTTTTTGATTTAATTCGATTCTACACTAATTAAAGAATGTCCCTACAAAATTTCAAGTGAAAATCTCAAGAACTCTTAAAAATATAGTCGATTTATTGTGTCAGCATCAAGTGACGGCTACAGGGCTTCTCAAACTTTAAACGCGTTTTTCTCTTTTGCGAATGGCGAGCACGATAACTCAAAAACTAATAATCCAATCGATTCCAAATTTTTACACGTTTCTCTGTGAGTGTATAGCTATCGTATGAACTAGGATAAAGCCAATCGGTGAAGATCTTCCTTATTTTTAACTTGGTTTTTGGTAAAAAATAGGCGATTTTCCAAAAATATTTTTTCAAAGGTCCGCCACTTTTTTTAATTTTAGAGCGAAGTCAATAATCCTAGTTCATACGAGAGCCAGACATGTACTCTTTCTAACATCGTTGGAATTTTCGTATTCCGATGTTGTAGTGAGGAGTTATCATGCCCGCCATCAAATATAAGGACTTTTCTTTTATTACAAAAAACAACAACAAAACAATAACAAAAATTTTTTGTAAATTATTTTTCTTCTCTTTTAAATCTTCAAATATATATGTGCAAAGTTACAAACCTTAACAAGCGTTGGTTTTGATTTACCAGCCCATTGAAAATCTTGAAAAATTAAAATCGAGAATGGGTGGGGTTCCCTTAAAGAACCAGCAAAATGAAATTGGATCCATAAACATGTCATTCAGATATAGAAGCTATATCTAACTCTGAACCGATTTCATGAAACTCAGCACACATCATTCTAGGCCTAATTCATTACGCTGTGCCAAATTTCGTGCAAATCAAAGTGTATATAGGGACTTTGGTGCACCATTTACATTAAATCGGAAGAAAATATATATATATATATATATATATATGGACTTTGGTGCACCATTTACGTAAAATCGGACGAAATATATATGGGAGCTATATCTAAATCGATTTTCAGGAAACTTAACACACATGGGAGCTATATCCAAATCTGAACCGATTTTCAATAAACTTGACACCCATCATTCTAGAATCGCCATTTCCATCTGTTTAATTGACAATCATATTATGTTAAAATTTCTGACACGTGGTGATATTTTATAATATAATGATATACACATTTACTGGTGCAAAGCTTAAAGTTACCACATTTGACATATATAATTCAACTGAAATAGGGTTTTTGCCAAAAATCTTGATTCCTAGCCTATTGAAAACTATTAGCCTTTTATTCGATTATAATTGTGAACTGCGGTATTTATCGTTTTTAAATCAATTATACACTTATGCATTCATTATTCTTCATTACAATGTTCTAGCCCATTAGCAATGTATTTCCCATTTCTACTATTTTCTAATAACAAAAGCTACTTGAAGGATAGGAAAACAAACGACAACATTGAATTTCTGTGGTCGATTTTAATTGAAGCACAATTAGCTGCAATTATGTATGCACTTGTTCAACCTGGTACTAAGTAGCTGACGTTTGTTCTCTGCCCTTTTGTTTGGATTATTAGCAGGGTGTTGAAACGGAACAAAACCATTTACATAAAATCGGAAGAAAATATATTTGGGACCGATTTTTCCCAACTTCAATAGGGTTCGTCCTTGCCAAATTTCATCCAATTCGGATCATAAATGCGACCTGTACTTTGTTTACAATTTAACATGGACAGACAGACGGACGGGCGGACATGGAGTCGGGCTCCCGGGCCTATATTTATAATTTTTTTGTGGATACATTTAGTATCCAATAAGAACCCAATGTACCAAATTTCAGCGTATTCGGTTGAAAAACGCGCTCAAAAACCTCAAAATACTGAAAATAGAGGGGTACCATTATATGGGAGCTATGCCTAAACGTAGACCGATATATCCCATCTTCGAACTTGGCCTGCCTGCAGACAAAAGACAAACCTATGCAAAATTTCAGCAACCTATCTCAAATCCTTCAGAAGATAGCGTGATTACAACCGACGGACGGGCGGACAGACATACGGACATGGCTAGATCGTCTTAGAATTTCACCCCGATCAAGAATATATATACTTTATTGGGTCGGAAATTAATATTTCGATGAGTTACAAACGGAATGACAAAAATACTATGGTGGACGGTATGCAAAGGGGGTTATATGGGGACTAACTCTAAAAGGGGGCGAATATTGTTACCATATACGATTACAAAAAACCAAAATACAAAGAATTTGGTGGAAAACGCGTTCAAGAACCCCAAGATACCGAAAATTGGGGGGTACCATCATATGGGGGCTACCCGAAAAAATGTACCTATATTTATAATTTATAGTGGAGAGATTTGCTACCCAATAAGAACTCGAAGTACTAAATTTCAGCGAATTCAGTGAAAAACGCACTGAAGAACCTCAAACTACCGAAAATTGGAGGGTACCCTATATGGGTCATCGAACTTGACCTGCCAGACAGCCTTATAGATGGATATGGTGGAGGGTATAAAAATGGGGGTACCCATATATGGGGGCTACCGGAAAAAGTGGACCCTCCATACTATGGTGGAGGGATTGAGGGTCATTGACCCCGGATTAAGAGTCATTGACCCCGGATTAAGGCTTTATCCGGTTTAAGGGTCATTGACCCCGGATTAAGCCTTAATCCGTATTAATAGTCGTTTATCCCGGATTAAAGAGTCATTGATCCCGGATTAAGGCTTAATCCGGATTAAGGCTTAATGTAGATTAAGAGTCATTGACCCCAGATTAAGAGTTATTGACCCCGGATTAAGGCTTAATCCGGATTAAGAGTCATTGACCCCGGATTAAGGCTTAATCCGGTTTAAGGGCCATTGACCCCGGATTAAGCCTTATTCCGGATTAATGGTCATTGAACCCTGATTAATGCTTAATATGGATTAAGGTCATTGACCCCGGATTAAGAGTCATTTATCCCGGATTAAAAGTCATTTATCCCGGATGAAGGCTTAATCCGGATTAAGAGCCATAGACCCGGAGTAAGGCTTAATCCGGATTAAGGGTCATTGAACCCTGATTAATGCTTAATATGGATTAAGGTCATTGACCCCGGATTAAGAGTCATTTATCTCGGATTAAGAGTCATTTATCCCGGATGAAGGCTTAATCCGGATTAAGAGCCATAGACCCGGATTAAGGCTTAATCCGGATGAAGGGTCATTGAACCCTGATTAGGGCTTAATATGCATTAAGGGTCATTTACCCCGGATTAAGGTTTAATCCGGATTAACATTTATTTATCTCGGATTAAGAGTCATTGATCCTGGATTAAGGCTTAATCAGGATTCATTTATTACGGATTAAGAGTCATTTATCGCGGATTAAGGCTTAATCCGGTTTAAGTGTCATTGACCCCGGGTTAAGCTTTAATCCGGATTAATGGTCATTGAACCCAGGTTAAGGATTAATATGGGTTAAGGTCGTTGACCCCGGATTAAGAGTCATTTATCCCGGATTAAGAGTCATTTATCTCGGATTAAGGCTTAATGCGGATTAAGGGTCATTGAATCCTGATTAACAGCCTGTTTTTGTAAATGTAAAATGTCCATTCGTTCGTCGAAAAAACGAACGATTACTCATTTTGGTTTTCGCAAACAAATTACCGGTTGTAGTGAGTGAGAAATAGGAAAGAGCTTTTGGTATTCGTATTTTTTTGGTTTTTGTTATACAAAACAGTGCGTTATTTACGAACAAAAATGTCAAAAACAAACGAAGAGAAAATACCATTCGTTTAAAAAATAATAATAAAGAAAACAATTTGTTCATTACAATTTGTATGTTGTTAGTGAAAAGAACGTAACAAATATGGAAAATTCTGATGAAATATATAAGAAGAAATGGTTTGTAAAAAATTATATATCCCTATGAAATGTAAAAAATTATATTGAATTGTTTGAACCCCTAGCAACAAAAGGACAACGATTACCCAATTCCAAAAATTGGCAACTGGCCGTCCTGTTTTCGGATCCAATAAATTTGAAGTGGATAACAAGTGGAATAATGTAGATGTATCATTAAATGCCATAGGTATTCTCCTTTGGGGAATATTTTGCTTTTCTTTATAATTAAAATTAATTGCAATCGTACCAAACATTTTGAATTTTCTATTTTGACACTTTTTATGTAAAAAAAAACTGTTTGTAAACAATAAACAGAGTTACCCTCATTTTGCAATAATTCTATTGGAAAATTTGCAACAAGATACCAAAAGAAACACTTTGGCACTAATGGTTAAAAACGAATGAAAAAGCTCAATCGTTTCTAGACGAAAGCTTTTACAATTATTACAAAAACCAAATTTTCGACGTATACGTTTTAATACGAACGATACGTGTGACTGGCGGAACAAATTACAAAAACAGGCTGTAAGGCCGATTATATGATACCCTTCACTACTTTGGGTACATATATACCCTTATTGGGGTATACCAGAAAAAGTGGGCCTACTTTTATCATTTTTAGAGGGGAAACTTGGTACTCAGTAAGAATCTAATGTACCAAATTTCAGCGAATTCGGTTGAAAACCGCGGTCAAGAACCCTAAAATACCGAAAATGTGGGGTACCCTTATATGGGGGCTACCCGGAAAAATTGACCTATATTTACAATTTTTAGTATAGCGAATTCAGTTGAAAACGCCCTCAAGAACCTCAAAATACCGAAAATTGGGGGGTACCCTTATATGGGAGCTATGCCTGAACGTGGACCGATAAAGCCCATCTTCGAACATGACCTGCCTGCAGACAAAAGCCGACTCTATGCAAAATTTTGGCGATCTATCTCCATTCGTTTAGACAGACGGAGAGACAGACGGACATGGCTATATCGTCATCGAATTTTACGCTTATCAAGAATATATATGCTTTATAGGGTCGGAAATGATTATTTCGATGAGCTACAAACGGAAATACAAATTGTTTCAAGCCATAACAATCAACGAATGTTCGATTGATGTTTGTTTAAAATGGATTGATATAAGTCGGTTCACATTTAAATAATGTTAACATATTTTAATTCATCCAATTTCATGTTAATAGTACTTCAAAAATGCGATGTCTGTTAGGATACAAATTTTAATATACCCTTAGTGGTGAAGGGTATTATATAGTCGATCCTATTCGTATTTACTACTATCCTTACTGGTTTAGTTTTGTGTCTCAATAACTTCCTTCACGCTAAATATTAAATCGGTAGGTGGTTTTATATTGGGGCTAAAGGCCTAAATGCGGGCCGATATAGTCATTCTAGAACCTCACCTTCTAGTTTTTTTCTCGATATCCTCCAAAGGAAGGTTGATTATAACAGATGGATAAATGGTATAAACGGACAATTTCGAGTACAAAACTCGTAACAAATCAGTTAACTATTTTAATATAAACCATTAAGGAAAGTAGTAAAGTCGGGCTGGGCCGACTATATGATACCCTTCACCACTATGGGTATACTAAACGAATGCATCCTATAATGACCATTAACATGAAATTGGATGAACTAAAATATGTGACCTTTATCTAAATGTGAACCGACTTAGATCAATCCATAAACATGTCATTCGTTTGTTACAATGGGTTAAAATTATGTAAATCGATTTAAAGCAAATATCAAAATGCTCAATTTTGTACGTTGTGCAAAATTGCATGTCAATATTACAAACATGAGGAGTTTGGTACACAATTTACTTAAAATCGGATCAAAATAAATATGAAAGCTATATCCAAATATGAACCGATTTCAACGAAACTTGTCACAGGTTAGGTTATACTAATTTCAGCAGGTTTCCTTCCAAATGGCCATATTTTGGGTCCTACTTAAATTCGGGCGAACATGTATATGAGAGCTATATCTTAATCTGAACAGATTTTAAAGAAATTTTACACACATCATTCTACACACATTCAATTCATTACGCTATGCCAAATTTCATGGAAATCGAAGGATATATAGGTACTTGGTGAGACAATCACATTAAATCGGTCGAAAATATATATGGGAGATTTGAATATGAACCGATTTTCAAAGACCTTTTACACACATCATTCTAGACTCAATACAGTACGCTATGCCATTTCGCTCAAATTGGAAGATTTATAGGGACTTTGGTGCACCATTTACCTAAAATCGGGTGAATCTATATATGGGAGGTATATCTAAATCTGAACCGATTTTCAAAAAATTTTGCACATATCATTCTAGACTCTGTACTTTGTTATCAAAAATACATGGACGGACGGACATTCGTAAATCGACTCAGAAAGTGATTCTATGCATATTCTCAAAAGGAACCATGGGACTATCTCGACTTTGTCCTTTGCCTTTTACAAACATATGCACAAAGACATAATACATTTACCACAGTGTGGAGAAGGGTATAACAAATAAAACTGTAATATTGCGGCTTTTATATCCCCAAGCAAAAGTTTGTAAAGAACTATGATGTCATTATACCCTTCACCACACTGTGGTACAGGGTATAATGTCTTTGTGCATATGTTTGTAACAGGCAAAAGGAAACGAGATAGACACATGGTTCCTTTTGAGAGTATCGAGTCACTTTCTGAGTCGATTTACGCATGTCCGTCCGCCCGCCCGTCCGTCCATGTATTTTTGTGAACAAAGTACAGGTCGCATTTATGATCCGATTTGGATGAAATTTGGCATAGGTCACTTATTTGGCCCAAGGACGAACCCTATTTAAATAAGAAAATCGGTTCAGATTTAGATATAGCTCCCATATATATTTTCGTCCGATTTAAGGTAAATGGTGTACCAAAATCCCCAAATATCTCTCGATTTTCACGAAATTTGGCACGGCGTACTGAATTGAGCCTAGAATAATGTGTGCTAAGTTTCGTGAATATCGGTCCAGATTTAGATGTAGCTCCCATATATATTTTCGTCCGATTTAAGGTAAATGGTGTACCAAAGTTCCTAAATATCTTTCAATTTGCACGAAATTTGGTACAGCGTACTAAATTCAGCCTAGAATGATGTGTGCTAAGTTTCGTGAAACTCGGTTCAGCTTTAGATATAGCTGTCATATATATTTTCGTCACTATATATCTTTCGATTTGCACGAAATTTGGCATATGGTACTGAATTGAGTGTAGAATAATGTCTGCTGAGTTTCATGAAAATCAGTTCAGATTTAGTTATAGCTCCCATATATATTTTCGTCCGATTTAATCTAAATGGTGCACCCAAGACCCTATATATCTTGCGATTTGCACGAAATTTGGCACATCGTTTTGAATTGGGTCTGGAGTCATGTCTGCCAAGTTTCGTGGACATCGGTTCAGATTTGGATATAGCTCACATACATATTCTCGTTTTGAAATCGATTTACATACTTTTTTCCCATTGTGACAAACGACTGACATGTATATGGATTGATCTAAGTCGGATCACAGTTAGATAAGGATCACATATTTTAGTTTATCCAATGTCATAATAATGGTCTGAGGTCTGTTAGGATGCATCTGTTTAATATGCCCATAGTGGTGAAGGGTATCATATAGTCGGCCCCGTCCGACTTTACTACTTTCCTTATTGGTATTTTATTTTGTATTTGTTTATATTTCATTACATCTCATTGCCAATTCATGAAGCATACGAAAAGTCATATTTCTACAATTAATAAAACAAGGAGTCTATGCCAATGAAACATGGGGTCTAAAAAAAAATCTGTTAAATTTGCCCGCAAACGTTCTTTTTCCCAACTTGTCTAGTGATTGTAAAAAGCTACTTTAAAAGAGCACACTACATGAAATAGAGCACTTTTTGTAATACCATCACAAATGTCATCATTTTTCTTATTCTAGTTATCATCATCAACAACAATAAAAACAAACCAGAACCCCTACCATTGAAAGCACGCAGAGAAACCAAAAGGCAATGTGATTCCCTAAGTGTTTCCAAACTATTCGCTCTGTGGAATACTTACTTTGGTACACTTAACTCTCGTCGCAGTATCATCAATCAGATACCACTGACTTCAGGGAGAGATGAAAACACAGCAGAACACACACACAAATTGTATTCTAAATGGAACAGTTAAAATATGATTGCATCATATTTTTCATTCGGTTTGTATCCAACTCAGAATATGCCTTTAGGTGGAATATTCCCGCTGCTATCCTCTTCATTTGTAAACTTACTTCTTTTGCATCGTAACATAATAATATGTACATATGTATTTATTTCATAACAACATATTTGATTTGATAAATTTAGCATTTGTATATCTGCCTCAGGTTGATTTTGATTGGGTTGGCTTCCTAACATCACCGGCAGATGTTTGTTTTCAATTGCTGAAAACTGTTCTTTGATGTCGGATTTGTTTTTTTTTCGCCATTTGCATGGACTGTTTTCCAAAAACGGTACACACAAAAAATAAATTCTAATGATACATTTGTGTTTGAGTTTTAAAAGGAGTAGTAGTTGTTGTTTTGACAGTTTATTTTAAATTATTGTAAATAACAAAAGGCAACATCAGAAACCGAAACATTCATTAAATAAACACCTACATCTAAATAATTCATAACATTTCATATTTAAATTCGGTCTTTAAACTTAAATTAATAATATTACCAAGTTAAAACGACGTTATGTTCAGTCCAGCCAAATTTTGTATAACCTCTACCCTGTGGATGACGTTAAAACTATGTAAAACAAGTGAAAAAGCGGTAAGTTCGGCCGGGCCGAACTTTGGATACCCTCCACCATAGATATACTGACAAGTACTAGAAATGAAAATATATGAAACATTCCAAAAAGTGGACCTATACCGACATTTCTAAAAACGGATTATGTAAACCATAATACAAATTTCAGAAATATTTAATGGAAAATTATACCCTCAGCCTTATGGCGAATGAGGATGTATACACTTTAACACGGTGAAAATATGCCTCATCGAAATATTGTTTCTAGACCCCATGTTTCTTTGGACCAAATCCGAAAATTAAGATTTCATCCAAACTTTGTTCATCTTATTATTTCTTCCAAAATTTGTTCAAATTCGAAGATGGGGAATATCGGTCCACTCCTTCTGGAACCTCCAAATAGGGGCTAGGTCTAAATGCGCCTATATTTCATCTCTCTATCCTCCGCAGGTAAACCAGTAAAGAAAGTAGTAAAGTCGGACTGGGCTGACTATATGATACCCTTCACCACTTTGGATATATTCAACAGATTAATCCTAACAGACGTCGCATTTTTAAAGGACCAGTAAAATAAAATTGGATCCATAAACATTTCGTTCTGCAACCGATACTAAATTTTTCATTTGGTATAATATATAAACTATATCTAAATCTGAACCGATTTCAGGAAACTTAACACACATCATTCCAGACCTAGTTCATTAGTTTGGTGCACCATATACATTAATTCGGACGAAAATATATATGGGAGCTATATCTAAATCTGAACCGATTTTCTCGAAACTTCGCAGACATCACTCTACGCTCAATTCAGTACGTTATGCCAAATTTCGTGCAAATCGAAAGAAATATAGGGACTTTGATGTACCATTTACATGAAATCGGACAAAACTATATATGAGAGCTATATCTAAATCTGGAGCGATTTCCACGAAACTTGGCAGACATCACTTTAGACTCAATTCAGTATGTTATGGTAAATTTGGTGCAAATCGAAAGATATATAGGGGCTTTGGTGCACCATTTACATGAAATCGGACAAAACTATATATGGGAGCTATATCTAAATCTCAATCGATTTTCACGAAACTTGGCACACATCAGTCTGGACAAAATTCAGTACGCTTTGCCAAATTTCGTGCAAATCGAAGGATATATAGGGACCTTGGTGCACCATTACAATTTAACATGGACAGACGGACGGACAGACGGACATTCATAAATCGATTCAGAAAGTGATTCTATGCATATTCTAAAAAGGAACCATGGATCTATCTCGATTATTTTTGCCTGTTACAAACATATGCACAAAGACATAATACCCTGTACCACAGCGTACTGATATAGGTCTGGATTGATGTATGCGAAGTTTTGTTGGAATCGGTTCAGAGTTTGATATATATCCCATACATAGTTTCGTCCGATTTTATGTAAATGGAGCATTGACATTCAATTTTTTTCATAAGTTTTACATTGGTATGTGTATGGTTTGTTTTAATTAAGTTTAAATATCTATGCACGCAGTTAATTTCATCCGATTCCATTTCAATCGTCCTTCAAAGATGCTATGTTTATTCTATAAAAAAGTAATTGTACATATGAGCGTCACATACCGATTATATTAATATATATGTGTTATTCACATACCGATTATTATCTTCATTCAAGTTGTTAATTTAAATGATTTTTCTCCACTGAAGTGAAATGGGTCGTCGTGTAAATCCACTGTTTTAAATATATCGTATACGGTAAGAAAGAATACATGAATTTGTGAATATGACATTCACAATGGTAAATAGTATATAAATGACACCATCTTTTCATTGTAACATTTAAACTAACACAAAATACTCACAACCATATTTTAATAGTAAGTAAATCTGAAAATATTGTAAGCACTCAGACAACCAACTTTCTTAGTCATGCAGGGCGACAAATGTGGACCACAAACATATTTTGCTTACACATTGAATAAATATGTACTCAATCATACCACAAGTGTCGGTGATCTTAATGTAATGTAAGTGTACGTGTGGAGCATGTATGTAAACATTCATAGTTTGACAAAGTGCAGAATGAGTGAATAGCTGGTAGGAAGGATCAAATAAACGTGCACACCACCTTGTATATATGTATGCTCGCCTACATACGATAGGTATACACATATGTTTTCAACATTCTCTGGTATGAGTGCATACAAACATAACACACATACGCAAAAGGTGTTTATATGTATTCGCTTAAATAAGAAGTACATGGAGAAACATGCATACTATATATAGGTTTAGTGTGGTCATAATAAAGAAGAGTGTGTAGCTTCTGTGTATGAGATGCAGTTGGAAAAGTTTTGTTTTTCTGCAGCTTTGTTGTTATTGGATAAATGCCAAAATTCATTTCAACTATAGCTTAAGCAGACAGACTGATAAATATACCAAGATTTAAGCATTTATCTACAAAATATGTAGACGTCGTAAAGAGGGGAAAACCTTGTGGCCTTGCCAACGCTTGACTTTGGATGCCAATGACCTTATGTGTAGGAAGTTTGGGAAAATAGGGAATATATATTTTTCTTAGCACCCTACAAAACTATGTGGTCAGGTTATTATAGCTTTGTGTAGCCCTAGGAATTTCATATGTCGGTAAATATTGTGTTCGAACCTCTGTCTATTATAATTTGTAAACACAGTACATATTTATGGATCAATTGTCACGAAATTTTACATCTAAGTCCGAATCGGGTCAATGGAGCGGGTTAAATGGACCCAGAAAATTGACAAAATTTGCATTCTATGTCATATATATTTACCCCTGAGGGACATATACCGGATCCATACATTGATACCAATTGTATTAGATGTGGGAGTTATACGTAAATATTTACCGGAACTTACCTATTCTGATGTTGACCCGACGAAAATGTAGACCTGATCGCTTTGAAATCATGCATGAATCAAACATGTTTTCACACCTGAAAAAAATTTTGTTAACAAAATAGGGTTTCAAAAAAAAAATCTACTTATTTAAAAAAATTCGCCCTATTTTTATACCCTCCACCATAGGATGGAAGGTATATAAATTTTGTTATTCCGTTTGTAACTCATCGAAATATTCATTTCTGACACTAGATAGTATAAATATTCTTGATCAGGGTAAAATTCTAAGACGATCTAGCCATGTCCGTCCGTCTGGTGTAATCTTCTGAAGGAATTGAGGTAGGGTGCTAAATGTCTCCACAAAAAATTTTAAATATAGGACCATTTTTCTGGTAGCCCCCATATAACGGTACCTCCTAATTTTCAGTATTTTGGCGGTTTTGATCGTATTTTTCCACCGAAATGTCTGTATTTGTATTTTGTATTTTGAGTTCTTACTAGGTTCCAAATCTCTCCACAAAAAAATTATGAATATAGGTCAATTTTTTTTCGGGCAGCCCCAATATAAAGGTAAAGTACAGGTCGCATTTATGATCCGATTTGGCCCAAGCTCACTTATTTGACCCAAGAACGAACCCTATTTAAATTGGGAAAAATCGGTCCAGATTTAGATACCTCCCATATATATTTTCGTCCGATTTTGGGTAAATGGTGTACCAAAGTCCCTACATATCTTTCGATTTGCACGAAATTTGGTGTAGCCTACTTAATTAGGTCTAGAATGATGTGAGCGAAGTTTCGTGAAAATTGGTTCAGATTTAGATATAGCTACCATATATAGTTTCGGCCGATTTTAGGTAAATGGTGCACCAAAGTCCCCGAAAATGATTTGATTTGCACGAATTTTGGCATAGCGTATTGTAGTCAGTCTAGAATGACTTGTGCCAAGTTTCGTGAAAATCAGTTCAGATTTAGATATAGCTCCTATATATAGTATCGCCCGATTTTAGGTAAATGGTGTAACAAAGATATATATATATATATATATATAATCTTTCGATTTGCACGAAATTTGGTATAACCTACTGAATTATGCCTAGAATGATGTGTGCTAAGTTTCGTGAAAATCGGTTCAGATTTTGATATAGCGCCCATATGTTGGTTCGTCTCTTTTTAAGGTAAATGGTGTACCAAAGTCCCTATATATCTTTCGATTTGCACGAAATTTCGTATTGCCTACTGAATTAGATCTAGAATGACGTGTGCTAAGTTTCGTGAAAATCGGTTCATATTTAGATATAGCTTCCATATATAGTTTCGCCCGATTTTAGGTAAATGGTACACCAAAGTCTCTGCAAATCTTTTGATTAGCAAGAATATTGGCATAGCGAACTAAATTAAGTCTAGAATAATGTGATGGTTTTAAGCAATAGTTCGATTGACTATGGTATGGATCTCTGGCAGGTTTGCTTGAAATTGGTTCAGATATAGATATAACTTAGCTTCCATATAGAATTTCGACTTATTTATGTTAGATGTACGCCAAATATTCAATGGGTATCTGATTGAGATTAAATTTTAAACAGTACAGCGATGTCTTTTCCGATACATATGTAAAATATACCCACAGTGGTGAAGGGTATCATATAGTCGGCCCAGTCCGACTTTACTACTTTCCTTACTGGTTTTGTATTAAAATAGTTATCAGATTTGTTCCGCGTTTTGGGTTTGGTTCTAATATTCTGATGTAATCATTTTACCTGCGGAGGATATTAAAAAAAACAGGAACGTAAGGTTCGATAATGAACTATATATGAACTATAGCCCGTATTTAGGCCTATGGCTAGGCCTATCCCCTGTGTTGGACGTACCAGAAGGAGTTGACCGATATTCCCCATCTTCGAACTTGAACTAAGTTTGAAAGAAATAATATGATAGGCAAATTTTGGATGAAATCAAAATTTTCTGAAACGGAGTTGGTCCAAAGAAACATAGGGTCTAGAACCAATATTTCGATGAGGCACATTTTCACTGTATCAAAGTGTATACACTCTCATTACCCATAAGGCTGAGCGTATAAATATTAATTAAAAATTGCTGCAATTTGTATTTGGTGTACATTATGGTTTACATAATCAGTTTTTGGATAGGTCAATTTTTGATATGTTCCCTATGTTTTCATTTCAAGAATCTGTCAGTATATCTATGGTGGAGGGTATAAAAAGCTCGACCCGGCCGAACTTTACGCTTTTTCACTTGTTTAATTTTTAAAAACTTTACGATTAATAAGTTTTTGAAATTTACTATTTACATTTATTATTCGATAAAAAAAATACCAAACCAGTTTAAAATTTGTTAGGCCGATATTATTGAAATTTTCATTTAAAACAAACATATCTTAAAAATAGTTTTTTTAATTCGTTTTTAATTTTTTTTTTCATTTCAGGTTGTTGTTTTGAATGATATATGCTTGAACTACCGTATGATGAGAGCCTAAAATGATAATTTTATCGTCGGAAATTATCCTGTTCACTCAATCAAAAATATCTAGAAAAAAGGACTGCAAGACAATAGAGATCAAAGAACTAGGTTAATTGTTAAGAAAATTATTTTTTTAAAAAAATGTTTAAATAATATGTAATATTTTTTACAAAGAATATTTAATTAATATTAATAAACTATGAATCTACTAAAACATATATAACTGTACTAGCGGGCCCGGCAAACGTTGTCTTGCCTAGCAATATTATTGATGTATAATTTTTGCTATTTTAGGTTTGTTTTTATACCCTCCACCATAAGTATTTGTCAGAGCACTACTACTCATAAGATATTTGGTATTGAAAATGTTCAATTTTTGGTTCACTTTAAGGGTAGTCCTCATATAACGACACTTGAATATAACGATATTCAAGAGAATTGCTTACTGAGCAGAAAATATCCGTAGATAAAATGTTCAATATTGATTTAAGTATTCGTATAGGCCCCATATAATGGTATCCCTTAATATTCGATATTTGGTTGTAATTTCATATTCGCCCTTTTGGATAATGTGAGGGAATTGAGCACGTTTTTAAAGGTAACCCTTTATACTTTGGTATTTGGTTGTTTTATATGTTAGAATGAATCATACTAAAATTGTCAATATTGGTAGACTCTTTGAGGCAGCTCCCATAAAGCGGTGCGCACAATATTCGTATTTTTGGCAGTTTGGTCCAGTGTTTCAACCAAAGTGGCTGTAATATTTTATTTAGGATGATCAGATAGTGGTAACAGTGCCCCCAGTAAGTGACAAACATTTCCTTATATCTGTAATATTTAAATTTTTGTCCATCATTAACTTCCCATGTTTATTTTAGTACAAATTGGGATATTATAAAAATATATATTCAGTTTTTATACCTTGAAAGTGGGCATGAAATTGTACTGCATAATATGTGTAACGCCAAATGACTTCATCTGGAAACAGTTGTTATATTTCTAACTATTGACCAAGAAGTGCTTAAAATCAATTTCAATTCCATTAACTAATAACCGTAAAGGATCTGGTGGTAGGACCAATAGTGGTAATTTTACTTTTCCTCCAGGACAACTAATTCAATAGATTACCCAGTGTGTTTAACGCCTTACAATATTTACAAATTATTTTCATTTCCCCAAGAATCGCAGAAGCACTGCTTCTGCGGATTCGCTCTATTTCAATACGTCGTGCTTGCTATTGATGAGTTGCATTCTTAGCTTATCTACTTCATTGGCATTCTGACATAGCAATACGACTACTTTCTTGATCTGTCCCTTTCTTGTATTAGTGCACGTGAGATAGCTCTTCTCGTATTCGATTTACTGTGATTTTTTCTGCTCGACATCTTACCGTAATTTATCAAAATGAGGAAATTTCGCACTTACTGAACAATAAAGTGTAACTATCACAAAGTCACTATCTCAAATGATAATAGTCACTCACAAAGTTAGAAGTATGCATTCATAGAATATCGTAACTAAAATCTTTAAGCCATAAATCTCCGTATCTGAATTGCGAAAAATGATTGAAATGTTAGTTAGTTGTCGAATATTATGGTTGCTTTCAGAAACTTAAAATTTTTCAAACATTAAAAAATAATTTGACACAAAATGCAAATTGTGTCTATGACTTTACATTTTATTTAGAAAGCATTTGTATGGGAAATATAAAAGTCAGTTTTTAGAGGTTTTGCGGTATTTATTCGACATTTTCTCAACTTTTAAACCTTCCCTGAACTTCCACGAACATTTCAAGTCTAAGATAAGAAAAATCCGTTCAGCCGTTGCCGAGTTTTAGCGAGACTAACGAACAGCAATTCATTTTTATATATATAGATGATAAGGCTAATGTTACTATTTTTTGATGCTGCATTTTAAACCCTGGTAAGTATACATGACCCTACTAGTGCGACATGTATTTATACCCTCAGCCCTATGACTACTGAGGCCATATTTACTTTGAGGTGGCAACATTGTACCTCATCGAAATGTTTACAAATGTCCGTCCGACCGTCCGTCTGGTAAAGCTTCAAGGGTTCTCTTTCGATATAAAATATGTCTGTGTAAAAAAATGCATTAAAAGCTTTCTAGTAACTCTTGACATTATTTTTTAGCGAAATGTACCTAATAAAGATCGGAATTTTAAATGTATTTTACCACACAATCAGTGGGTTCTACGCTGTTTATAGCCTTTTAAATCTTTCAAAAAATCTCAATTCGTTCAAAATATATTTACATTTAATGAAAGCCTTGATTTTCCCTAGCGACCTGACAATTTGGCGACCGCAACGCCATCTATTGATGTATCAGATGGGAATGGATAATGCGAAAAAAAAAATGTTCTGATATTTGTCCCATAACTTTTGAACTACTGGTGTTATTGTAATAAAATTAACGTCTTTTGAAATCAATGAAGTCCAGCTATTTCGAAATTTATTCGTTTCATAAATACCGAATATGAACATTTTATGTGAAAATTAATTCGGAAGGTTACAATTGTAACTATTTCTTTTAAGCTAGATCTGAAAAACAGTTAGGAATGTTCAAAAGTCGGACGGAGCCGACTATATGATACGCTTCACCACTTTGGTTACAATTGTAAATATTTCTTTTAAGCTAGATCTGAAAAACAGTTAGGAATGTTCAAAAGTCGGACGGAGCCGACTATATGATACGCTTCACCACTTTGGGTACATACAAGAGATATTAATATCTACAATATCCTGTAGGTAGAACAGGCATAGAATCTTTGGAGCATCATTGAGATGAAATTGGGCGAAATTAAATGTGCTATCTAGAGATATATTTGATCCAATTGAAAAAAAAACAGTAAGGAAAGTAGTAAAGTCGTGCGTCAGTTACTTAAAATCAATCTAAAATATAAGGGAGCTATATCTAAATATGGACCGCTTTTCGCGGAACTTGACAGACATCATTCTAGGCTCAATTCAGTACGTTATGCCAAATTTCGAGCAAATCGAAAGATATATGTGGACTATGGTGCACCATTTATATTAAAACGGACGAAACTATATATGAGAGCTATATCTAAATCTGGATCGATTTTCTCTACACTTGACAGACATCACTCTAGGCTCAATTCAGTACGTTATGCCAAATTTGGTGCAAATCGAAAGATATATAGGGACTTTGGTGCACCATTTACATGAAATCGGACGAAACTATATATGGGAGCTATATCTAAATCTGGACCGATTTTCTCCAATCTTGACAGACATCACTCTAGGCTCCATTCAGTACGTTGTACCAAATTTCGTGCAAATCGACAGATATATGGATCTTTAGTGCACCATTTACCTTAAATCGGACAAAACTATATATGGGAGCTATATCTAAATCTGGACCGATTTTCTCTAAACTTGACAGACATTTCTCTAGGCTCAATTCAGTACGTTATGCCAAATTTGGTGCAAATCGAAAGATATATAGGGAGTTTGTGCACCATTTACATGAAATCGGACGAAACTATTTATGGGAGCTATATCTAAATCTGGACCGATTTTCTCTAAACTTGACAGACATCACTCTAGGCTCAATTCAGTACGTTATGCCAAATTTGGTGCAAATCGAAAGATATATAGGGACCTTGATGAACATCTTACATTAAATCGGACGAAAATATATATGGGAGCTATATCTAAATCTGAACCGATTTTCTCCAATTTCAATAGGGTTCGTCCTTGGGCCAAATAAGTGACCTATGCCAAATTTCATCCAATTCGGATCATAAATGCATATTCTCAAAAGGAACCATGGGTCTATCTCGATTCCTTTTGCCTGTTACAAACATATGCATAAAGACATAATTCGCTGTACCACAGTGTGGTGAAGGGTATAAAAACCCACACTCATATCATTCTGACATCAATGAATAATTGCATGTCAACCGGGCAGACTTGGATTCTTTGGTGTAAAATTTGTATGAAATCGAATAAACTTATGCATGGGAGCTATATATACCCATAGACCTCAAAATCTGAACCGATTTCAACAAACCTTGTGACACATCATTTTTTCCTCAATTTCATTCGCTATGCACAATTTTGCTCAATCGGACAAATATTGGGAGTTTGGTGTATCATGTAAAGGGTCCCCCTTTATGGTGATCCGGCGAAATTTTTATACCCTCCACGATGATAATTTGACATATTTTCAATGTCATCAAAATACGTCAAATTAATGGGAACTCCTATAAGAAAACTAAGGGTATGATAGGACCATGAATATACCGAGAAAGACATAAGACAATTATAGGGGCCAGCGTTTTATGTGGTTATACCAAAACGAGGATCAATTTTTATAGTTTGGGTATTTGACTTTGTGAGGTCCCCGGTGAATACTTCGAGGTGTTACAAACGGAATGACATGTTTAATAATTTAATTTGTATAGTGTGCAAAGACATAAAAGTATAAAGATAGGACAATCGATACGTCAACAATTTCCAATAGATGGCTTTTCCTCTGTTGTTACGATATCATAACAACAGACCGAACAATATTAAACGTTTTAATCGCTATATAGCAAGCTTATAAAATAAAAATATATATTTTATGTGTGGATCTCTGATTTTATTTCCATTTTATGCACACATTTTCGCGTATTAGCGTTTTTATTCTTAACATGCCTCTGTTATACCTGATACCCCCTGGATATTTTTTCATAAACTATTTTGTCAAAATGCATTTTGTCGAGTCTTTACGTTTTCTATGTCTTTGTAGTGTGTACGCTGAGAAAATAATCAAACGCGTTCATGTGATGATTGGGTTAATTTCCAGGTAACAATGTATGAAAGTGGTTTCGTCCAGATACATTTTTAAGCCATTTAGCTTCATGTCTCCAAGCGCAGAATAACGAACATATGCAAACGTACCATATACACATACGACATATATGGTAAATTAACTTTTAATTAGTTCGGAAAAAATTGGCCTTCGAAAAACTTTGCTTGTCGAGCAGGTGTTGTGAAGTGGAGAACAACTAGTGTATTGTCGTCAGTGCTTTATATAAATATGAGAGGTTAACATATGAGTAGTGACCCATAAAACAATAAACCAAGGTGGGTGTAGAAATTGCACCTAGGTGTTCGACTTTGTGGATATTTAATTTCTGCTTTTGTTTAATCAAGGGAGATAATAATGTTGTTATATAATTAATACTTTCAATGTGGGTTGAGAAAAACCTTGAGACAAACCCAAAGTCAACCATGTGATTAAATTATTTGTCTATATGTGGGAAACTATGTATATTTTTGGCCAAGGCAGTACTGAGTGCTGTCTGGTGCCACATGACATTCCCATAGGAAATTAAGGTTTGACATAGAAAGTTGTGTGTTGTGTTGTCTAGAGTGACTTGAAAAAACAATATGCAAACAAATGAATTTAACTAGTAAATATTTTCGTCCGACAATTTTGCACATATTTCGATCTGGATTGTCACGAAAAGAGTTCATCGATTACATTTGTGTGTGGCTATATCATTGTGAAAAAATCTGTTAATTCCAATAAGTCTTCTCTAGAAAATTGAAAGTAGAAAAGAAAACTACGAACTACGAAGTCATAAAGTGTTCTATAAATTATTTACAATTATCATCGCCCACTATTATGGCATGTCACGTTCGATTAACTTTCTTCTTCTTCTTTCAGTAAACAGGAAACCTACATAAAAATCAAGAAAAAACGATGTGGTTATAAATTACAAAATCAACTTATTATCCAACATGTCTTTCTATCGCAATACTGTAACGCCCAAAAGTCATGCTCTTCGTTTTTGGGGTACATTATTATTTTCAATATAATTTTTATTTACTTTCTATATAATACCAAGAAGGAAATATTTGTGTTTGAAAAATTAAATTAAATATTAACGGTTACACCGGTCCCCTAGTGAAGATAGCTATCATTAAAGACCACATTGGAACCCCTGGTGATAAATGGCGGAACTACGCAAAACTGTCAGATTGGGATCAGCTGCTGTCATGAGAAAACAACAATAGTTGACCAGCGCATTTCACACAATCGGGATCAGTCTTCTGTTGATGGCTGGTAAGTCAAGTGTGATTGGGAGGAAGAAAAGGCGCGCAACCTTGGTTGAATTGAGTCTTAGTAAGCCAAACAATAAGTCTTGACTATTTGTGGTGACTGGACCGGACTGAACGCAGGGTCAAGTGAGGGTTGTAGCAATACTCCCTATTCTTCGGGCTGCGTTGACGGCGACTGAACGCAGGGTCAAGTAAGGGTTGTAGCAATACACCCTATTCTTCGGGCTGCGTTGACGGCGACTGAACGCAGGGTCAAGTGAGGGTTGTAGCAATACTCCCTATTCTTCGGGCTGCGTTGACGGCGACTGAACGCAGGGTCAAGTGAGGGTTGTAGCAATACTCCCTATTCTTCGGGCTGCGTTGACGGCGACTGAACGCAGGGTCAAGTGAGGGTTGTAGTATTACTCCCTATTCTTCGGGCTGCGTTGACGGCGACTGAACGCAGGGTCAAGTGAGGGTTGTAGCAATACTCCCTATTCTTCGGGCTGCGTTGACGGCGACTGAACGCAGGGTCAAGTGAGGGTTGTAGTAATACTCCCTATTCTTCGGCCTGCGTTGACGGTGACTGACGTACTCATCGGGCTGCTGCTGTGCCAAGCCGCCGCCATCCTATTCGTCGCTCGTGTATTCATCGGGCCGCCGCTGCGCCAAGCTGCCGCCACTACTATTCGTCACCTGCGTATTCATCGGGCTGCCGCTGTGCCAAGCTGCCCCCACTACTACTCGCCGCTGACGTATTCATCGGGCCGCCGCTGTGCCAAGCTGCCGCCACTACTATTCGTCACCTGCGTACTCATCGGGCTGCCGCTGTGCCAAGCTGCCGCCACTACTATTCGTCACCTGCGTACTCATCGGGCTGCCGCTGTGCCAAAGCTGCCGCCACTACTATTCGTCACCTGCGTACTCATCGGGCTGCCGCTTTGCCAACCCGCTTACTCACATTTCGACTGAACTCTGTGATTGAGTGTTCTTCGTGTCTGAACGTGATGTTATTGTGTTTAGTGTAGTGTTTAGTGTTATTTAAGGAAATAAATTTATAACGTTTTAAGAAAACATTTTGCTTCGCTCTCTCTCTCTCTCTTTATGTCCTAAAAATAAATTCTTGTGACGACTCTGGCCCCCGCTGAACCTACCCCAGCTTCGAAGTGAAAACACGTCGTCACAATACCTATAAAATTCAAACGTACATATTTTTATTGCTTTTTTGTTTCGTGTTTGATTCATATTTAATAATAGCACAAAAACTTCATTTGTACAAATTTTATGGCAAAAGAAGAAGAAACACGACACCACACATGAAACCAATAAGAGACATTTTCAACAATTCAAAGCCAAATAATAAATAATAAGAGCACAAGTCTGCACCTAAAACGATAAATCATGGCCCGAGTTACAGGGTCAATCGAATTTTTATAGCACATGCCCGTAGCAAAAATTATTATAATTGATCCAAATTTCATGGTAGCCCCATAACGGTACCCTCACATCTTTGTACTAGAAACCAGTAAGGAAAGTTCAAAAGCCGGACGGGGCTGACTATATGAAACCCTTCACCACTTTGGGTACATACAAGGGATGATAATATATACAATATCCTGTAGATAGAACAGACATATCATATTTAGAGGACCTTTGAATTGGAATCAGCCGAAATTAAATGTGTGGTCTACATAAATATATGAACCTATTAAAAAAAAACTCATACACATACCATTCTGAAATTTATGAAAAATTCCGGGGAGACTTCTATTCTTCATTTGTATCGTTTTTATGAAACCGAGCAAAATTATGTACAGTGGCTCCATCGCATAATCGGACAAAAGGAGTATTTACTAAAACCAGAAGATTTTTGGAAGCGGGTAATTTGATGATAGATCATCTTAAAATGCATTTCTATTGATAGTTTTCATTATATTAAGGTTCTGTTTACTGACGAAAGCAAATTTAACTTGCACGGGTCAGATGGAAAGATGTATGTGTGGCGTAAGCCAAATTCTGAATTTAATCATAAGAATACAAAAGTCACTGTTAAGCACGGAGTAGGTTCTGTTATGGTTTGGGGCTGCATGTCGAGTGCGGGAGTAGGCAATTTGCATTTTATTGATGGTAA
>NW_026879988.1:0-28221 GCF_032173495.1 Musca vetustissima
TGGCATAGCATTCTGAATTGGGTCTAGAACGATGTGTGTTAAATTTCCTGAAAATCGGTTCAGATTTAGGTATAGCACCCATATATATTTTCGTGTGATTTTAGGTAAATAGTGCACCAAAGTCCCTCTATATCCTTCGATTTGCACGAAATTTGGCATAGAGTACTAAATTAAGTATAGAAAGATGTGTGTTAAATTTCGTGAACATCGGTTCGGATTTAGATATAGCTCCCATATATATTTTCGTCCGATTTAAGGGGACCCCCCATTCTCGGGGTCAACATTTTGTTGATATAATTCGAACCTACACTGATTAAAGAATGTCACTACAAAATTTCAAGTTAAAATCTCAAGAACTCTTGAAGATATATCCGATTTATTGTGTCAGCATCAAGTGACGGCTGAAGGGATTCTCAAACTTTAAACGCGTTTTTCTCTAAAATTTTTTTTGCGAATGGCGGGCACGATAACTCAAAAACTAATAATCGAATCGGTTTCAAATTTTGCAACGTTTCTCTGGGAGTGTATAGCTATCGTATGAACTAGGATAAAGCCAATCGGTGAAGATCTTCCTTATTTTTTAACTTGGTTTTTAGTAAAAAATCGGCGATTTTCCAAAATTATTTTTTCAAAGGTCCACCATTTTGTTAATTTTAGGGCGAAGTCAATAATCCCAGTTCATACGAGAGCCAGACATGTACTCTTTCTAACACCGTTGGAATTTTCGGATTCCAATGTTCCAGTGAGGAGTTATCATGCCCGGCATCAAAAATAAGGACTTTTCTTTAATTACAAAAAACAACAACAAAACAATAACAAAAAATTTTTGTAAATTATTTTTCTTCTCTTTTAAATCCTCAAATATATATGTGCAAAGTTACAAACCTCAAAAAGCATTGTTATTGATTTACCAGCCCATTGAAAATTTTAAAAAATAGAATCTTGAATGGGGGGGGGGGGGTTCCCTTAATGCAAATGGTGCACTAAAGTCCCTGTAGGTGAGACATCGGGGCACCTTCGGCAATCGCGTTTTTGATATGAAGCTCTCACCGTACATTACTAGTTTCGATACAAAGGTATCGAATATCGAAATAAATAACTGACACAAAGTTTGAAATTTCTAGCTAATAAGCTTATTTAGATACATGGGTTTTTGTATTTTTATAGATGTTTCTGTAATATTTCAATTCCATTTCGTAAGAATTTCGTGTATAAAACTTTTTAAATTTTTAAGACAATATTATTAAAAAGTTGTTAACTACGATGTGTATTATTATAGAAATATTTAAAAATATAATCTTTTTACAATACTGATAAAAAAACTATAAAAAGTACATTCTGGGTATATTCGGCATTTTAAAGTGGGGCACATTCGGCCATATACAGATTGTGTAATATTATTTCCTTAAAATGTTTTTGAGTTTGTCTTTAAAACTAATCCTTTAATATGGTTCGAAATTGCATATATAAAGTCAAACGAATCTGAATATAGGGCTGCTGAAATGTTATCCCCATATAATATTGCCATCTTCAATGAAGAATGTTCAGCATCTTGTGTTATCTCAGCCTGATGCTACATCAGCATTTATTTTTGTTATGATTTCCTTTAAATACATTATTACTCTTAATTAGCTTAATATTCAATCTACAAATACCGACAATACGAATGAGTTTCTAAACAAACTAAACTAAAGGATTATTAACGTTCTAAGTAGCAATTCAATTTTCTCTTCAATACGAATCAATGTTTATTCTAACATTCAGCATGCGACGAGGACGTTTGAAGATGATGACGATGACTTGAAAGAGTAAAGTTTATTGTGTTCCATCGTCATGTTTGTCTTAAACCAAATCATTTCTCAGCTCATTTGTTACAAGGAGATGAAACAAAAACAACAACGACATCAGAACGAATGAAACAGGAAAAATAAAATAAGATTGGTTCAGCACAACGAACAAAAACAATAACGAACTTGTAGAATAGCAGGAGCAGCAGAAGTAGAAATGAAAACTTAACATTTGCAAACTTTCGAAATAAATATGAATTTAAATGCAATTGAAATGGAAATGAAAGACAAATAAATTTTTATAAAGTAAAGATGAGTGAATTTTGTATATCCTGGCGTTTCTACGTTTTCTGTTCACCGATGCTTGCACACTATGTGCAGGATGCTTTAGGACGAGGATGATGATGATAATGTCGATGACTACGATGATGATATGCATGATTTGAGTTGTACTTATGAAACGGCGTAATGGATGTACGTATGTATGCGTGCATGCATGAATCAATGAAGAAATAACGAGTCGTATCGACACGGAGTAAGGGAACGAATGACTGAAACTATGGATGAATGAATGGCGGGCGGAATGGATGGTTGGTTGAATCGATTGTTAGCCGTTAGAAATGGACAAAGAAAATAGTTGGTTGACTGAATGTTTGCGTATCGGCACCAGGGAGGACAACATCAGGAAAAAACCCAAACGTTATATGCTTGAATGATTAGACTTGATGGCGCAGCAAGGAATACAGGGTGAAAAAAAGACACACTGAAATACTATACAAAAGTAGCAATATTGTTGCCATAACTTTCCATGAGGATGCCATTGCGTACACTCTGAAAGTAGTTGGATCATCTGATCATATTTCTGTAGAATATTGCATTGCAAATCAATAAAGCCTATTGGTCTTTCCGCTCGCAATAGTTCGATAT
Organism: Musca vetustissima; assembly: GCF_032173495.1. Lineage (NCBI taxonomy): Eukaryota > Metazoa > Arthropoda > Insecta > Diptera > Muscidae > Musca > Musca vetustissima. The sequence continues at coordinate 2,715 of NW_026879988.1, forward strand.
ATTCAGAATAGCTTAAGAAAATGTTGATGAGTGCAAACTTCTTTATTCCAAGTTTATGTTTTAGCCTTCAAATAATATGCAAGTGTATAAATCAAGTTTATTACTCTAAATTGGTTTAAAAATGTAAAGATCCTGATTTGTCTCCCCTGAATATTTTTTAAGGTCTTTGGCTTAGTGGTCTCTATTTATGGCCCTTTTTCAGAGAAATCCGGAAGGTTTTTTAATCAACAGTCTGTACGATATGTATTTGTTTACGTGTTTCTGAGCGAGAATCGAGTAGACCTTCTTAATAACCAAATCTGAAAATATTTTATAGAACCAGTGAGCCGAGCAGTATAGTCGGACGGGGCCGATCATATGATACCCTACACAACTACCACGAAAATCAAACTTTCTGCTGTTCTATATTCGGAGTCTGGACAATATTTCGAGATATTTGCACCCTTTTTAACGATTACAGATCAACAACTTCACTTTCTAACCCTGGCATATTTTCCAATTTTTATACCCTTCACCACACTGTGGTACAGGGTATTATGTCTTTGGGCATATGTTTGTAACAGACAAAAAGAAACGAGATAGACCCATAGTTCCTTTTGAGAATATGCATAGACTCACTTTCTAAGTCGATTTATGCATGTCCGCCCGTCCGTCCGACTGTCTGTTGATGTTAAATTGTGAACAAAGTACAGGTCGCATTTATAATCCGATTTGGCTCAAATTTGGTACAGGACGAACCCTATTGAAATTGGGAAAAATCGGTTCAGATTTAGATAAAGCTCCCATATATATTTTTGTCCGATTTTTGGTAAATGGTGCTCCAAAGTCCCTGAATATCTTTCGATTTGCATGAAATTTGGCACAGAGTACTGAATTACGTCCAGAATAATGTGTGCCAAGTTTCGAGAAAATCGGTTCAGATTTAGATATAGCTCCCATATATAGTTTCGTCCGATTTAAGGTAAATGGTGCACCAAATTCCCTATAAATCTTTCGATTTGTACGAAATTTGGCATAACGTACTGAATTGAGCCTAGAATGATGTCTGCCAAGTTTCATGAAAATCGGTTCAGATTTAGATATAGCTCCCATATATAGTTTCGTCCGATTTAAGGTAAATGGTGCACCAAATTCCCTAGTTTCATGAAAATTCGATTTGTACGAAATTTGGCATAACGTACTGAATTGAGCCTAGAATGATGTCTGCAAAGTTTCATGAAAATCGGCTCAGATTTAGATATAGCTGACATATATAGTTTCGTCCGATTTAAGGTAAATGGTGCACCAAATTCCCTAGTTTCATGAAAATCGGCCCTGATTTAGATATAGCTTCCATATATAGTTTCGTCCGATTTCATGTAAATGTGATGTTCTTCATATAATAATTGCCTCTAGGGCGACTAGAAAATCTGACAAAACTAAAGTTTTCCGTTCATTGCACCCCCTGAATGAAATCTCAACTTCACCGATTTAGATATAGCTTCCATATATAGTTTCGTCCGATTTCATGTAAATGTGATGTTCTGCATATACTAATTGACTCTAGAGCGACTAGAAAATCTGACAAAATTAAAGTTTTCCGTTCATTGCACCCCCTGAATGAAATCTCAACTTCACCGAAAACTATAGGCGTTGTCCTTGACCATAATCGGAAGTTCATGTACAATTTCAAAGCTATCAGCGCGACATTTCCGTCCTCTAATGAAGTAGTAGTAATACTATGCATATAGTCACCTTTACTTAATTACGTATAACTCCCACATCAGAATATGTTTGGTATCAATTTGAAGGTCAACAACTCCTCTTGGATATACTATCAACTTATGGGGTCTATGTCCTTCAGGAGTAAGTATATACGCCCCAGAATAAAAATTTTGTAATTTTTCACACAAAAATCAGGTTCCATTTTACCCACTAAATATTGACCGATCTTTATCAAAACAGGCATGTTTATTCTTTGGCCCGATCCTATTCTCCATGCAAAACTTCGCGATGTTTGGACCATAATTGCGGCCTCTGGAGCGACCAGAAAATCAGAAAAAATTAAGTATTTGGTCCATTTCATCCCTTAAATATTAACCGATCTTTACCAAAAACAATAGGGGTCTTCATTGGGCCGAACCTATGCTCCATGCAAAATTTGGTGAAGATTGGTTCATAACTGTGGCCTGTATCGTGTTGACAAATTATAATGGACAGACAGACGGACGGACACACATGTCTAGATCGACTCAGCTAGTCGAGATATGACGATCGGTATACTTAAAGGTGGGTCTAGAACCAATTTTTCGCGGCGTTACAAACTCTTGGGGATGCACAAAGCTATAATACCCGGAAAACATATTTGTGTAGGGTATAAAAATAGAGGAATTAGGCCTATTCCCATTTCAGTATGTAGAAGGTCCCAGCCTAAGCTTTCAACTTATAATTTTCCCGTTTGCGTTTGTCCATGTTCTGATAAATCCCCCATATTGGGTAGTCCTATGAAGATCAGAAAAAATTTGACGTCGATCTAACCATGAAAAATTATAAATACAGGCCCATGTTTTTATATAGCCCATACATAAAGGTTTGGTATACGGTATTTTAAATATTTTAAGCGTTTCACACTAAAGTTGTCCTTGTGGAAACTGAGGTTTAAATTTAGACATAGATTCATTTTTGATACAGTCCCATTTTATATAAGGCATTTAAATAAAATCGGACGAAAATATATATGAGAGATATATCTAAATCTGATACGATTTTAATAAAACTTCGCATACGCCTATCTGGACCTAACTCCGTACACTGCGCAAGTTTTTATCTGAATCGGACAAATATTGCGGCATCATTTACCTAAAATCGGAAGAAACTATATATATGAGAGTTATCTGAATCAGTTTAGACCATTTAGATAAAATCGGACGAAACTATATATGGGAGCAATATCTAAATCTGAAACGATTTTCACAAAACTACAATATGGACCTATTTCAATACGTTGTGCAAGATTTTTCATCAATCAGACAATCATTGGGAGTTTGGTGCACCATTTAGATAAAATCGAACGAAACTATATATGGGAACTATATCTAAATCTGAACCGATTTTCAATAGGATTCGTCCTTGGCCCAAATAAGTGAGCTGTGCCAAATTTCATCCAAATCGGATCATAAATGCGACCTTTGTTCACAAGAATACATGGACGGACGGACATGCATAAATCAATTCAGAAAGTGGTTCTATGCATATTCTCAAAAGAACCATGTGTCTATCTCGTTTCCTTTTGTCTGATAGCCTGATATTGGAGTTATGAATATTGAAAATGTTGACCATTTTGTGGGGGAAGGGGTTACCAGAAGGAGTGGAGAAATGGGTCCCATCTTCAAACTTGATCTAGGCTTGGTAAAGGCAATAAGTTGTGCAAAGTTTGGTTCAAATCGGACATTTCGTTATCCTGATATTGAATTTCTACCAGGCCTAGATGAAGTCCGAAATGGGGACCATTGGTCCACTCCTTCGGGTACCTCCCCCATAGAGGTTCAATATTTCATAAACTTGTAATGTTAATTTGACTGATTATAAAGCCAATAGTAAAACTTGTGTGTAATTCTGAAGACCTCCGCAAACAATAGGTGGAAGGTCTGTCGGCAGCACCGACTGACACTTTTTTACTTGTATGGGGTCAGATTTTAATGCAACATAGATGCCTGTTACTTATGTTATATCCCATGTCGATTTTGAATTATCAGTTCATTGGGCGATATGTTTGAAACATTTCTTAACAATTGACTCTGGGTTTCGCTCTTCGTTCTCTCTGTGTATCGATATGTTTGCATGTGTGATTTAAAGCATGTTTGCAATTTCTTCTAGTTCTTTATTTCGTTTCCTTTCAAGTATCGTCAAGAAGCAACATGAAGAATCAAACCATAAAAGAAGAGAAAAGTTTTTTGAGGTAGGTATCTGGGGTTCAATATTTCCATATTGATGACCAAATGGTCTATTGGTCAGTTGTTATGCTCCATAACTTTTTTACCAGCCACATGATACTCAACATCAGGCATCATATATTTTAGGCAGGGTCACGTGGGTGTGCAACAGAAGTTTCTACAAATAAGGGACAATAAGGCGAAATGTATTTCAACTCAAAGAGCATCGGATAATATAGTCCAATTTGCACAATTTATCAGTGGGTAGCTAATTTGGGTTAAAACATAAATCAAATAACCAGTAAGGAAAGTAGTAAAGTCGGACGGCCCGACTGTATGATACCCTTCACCACTATGGGTATATTTAACGAATGCATCCTAACAGAAGGGCCATTAACATTAACATGAAATTGAAAATGAACTTGAAATTTGATGACCTAGAATATGTGACCTTTATCTAAAAGTGAACCGACTTAGATTATAGCGGGCGAACATATATATGAGAGCTGTATCTGAATCTGAACCGATTATCAAGAAATTTTACACATATCATTCTAGACTCAATTCAGTGCGCTATGTCAAATTTCATGGAAATGGAAGGATATACATGGTCTTTGGTGAAACATTTACATTAAATCGGGCGAAAAAATATATGGGAGCTATATCTAAATCTGAACAGATTTGAACTTAGCACACGTCATTCTATACTTAATTCAGTACACTATGTAAAAATTCGTACAAATGGAATGATTTTCAGGGACTATGGTGCACCATTTACATAAAATCAGGCGAAACTATATGAACTTAGCACACGTCATTCTATACTTAATTCAGTACACTATGTTAAAATTCGTGCAAATGGAATGATTTTCAGGGACTATGGTGCACCATTTACATAAAATCAGGCGAAACTATATATGGGAGCTATATCTAAATCTGAACCGATTTTCAAGAAATTTTACACATATCATTCTAGGCTCGATCTAGTACGCTATGCCAAATTCCATGCAAGTCGAAGGACATATAGGGACTTTGGTACACCATTTACATTAAATCGGACGAATATATATATGGGGGCTATATCTAAATCTGAACCGATTTTTCCCAATTTCAACAACGTTCGTCCTTGGGCCAAATAGATGAGCTATGCCAAATTTCATCCAATTCGGATCATAAATGCGACCTGTACTTTATTTACAATTTAACATGGACAGACGGACGGATATGAATAAATCGACTTAGAAAGTGATTATATGCATATTCTCAAAGGGAACCATGTGTCTATCTCGTTTCCTTTTGCCTGTTACAAACATATGCACAAAGACATAATACCCTGTACCAAAGTGTGGTGAAGGGTATAAATACACCATTTGTAGAATTATCCTATATTTTGAAACACTCAGTGGAGCCCCTCGTAAAGTTGTCTACTGTTGCACGATACTGCCAGTTTTTACACTTGAAATTTGTTTCTCTCGTATACAGAGAGTAGCTAAATAAGTAAACATATGGTTCAAATTTTTGGTATTTTAAGTCTTATCAATATTGGTCAAATTTTTTAGGTAGCCGCAATAAAACGATACCCTCAAATTTTTAGGTGTTTTGGGGGTTTCATCGAAGTCGCTGTAATGGGGTATTTTGGATTGCTATTTTCTAGCAATTTTGCCTTGAGGATTTTTCGATCGAATTTAAGACCCTTTCACCTTCGGAGGGTATCGAGGTAAAATAGTAAATGATCAGGTTCGAAAAGGAAAATATCGATCCACGTTTATTCATAGCCCCTACAAGATAATGTTACGTAACTGTCATTATGCATATTTTCTTTTATAAAATATGTTTTTATAAAGGATGGATGTTGTTCTGTCTAAAGAAGAACTCTGAAAAGTTTTCATTGTAAATCTTTCCCCCTTTCAAGATATTTCCTACTCATTAAAATAGCAAAAAAGTACATACCCATTTTGTGATATTCACTGTATCTGAAGGCGTTTAGGTATCGTATGCAGGGCTGTCAGATTTTTTTTTGGGAAAATCGTCAAAATGACGATTTTTTTTATCAAAAATCGTCAAAAATGTAAATACACACATTTAGATATATTTAAAAAACATAAACAGAGTAGATAAAAGAGGTATTCAATTTATTAAACACGTTTTTTAAAGCTAATCGAGAAATTCATTTATTTTATAAATAAATATTTGAATAGTCATTTCGACTTTAATAAAGTCATTCATTTTGAAAAGAAATATTTGTGTTAATCATTTTCAACATGTCGGTTTTAATTAACGTATCATAACAATTTGTTTTGTTAACTTTTAAATAATCTTTGGTATACATTTCTCCATTGAAGCCTTATTGGGGGAATTTCGACTTTTCGTTTTATTAAGATTTGCTTGGCTGAAAACACGCTCAACATTTGCTGAGGAATGGGGTAATACCATTACCTTCCGTACAAATTTAGTTATTATAGGAAAAACATATGAACTATCACCACGTTTCAAATCAAATATTGCATTCCAAAACGAAATAAATCGGTTTCATCATTTTCACAAATGTTACCAAATTAAACAACCTTAGTTCGCGAAATTCTGAATTCAATTTTTGTTTTTCATCTTCGTTCACAAAATGTGGAAATTCTTTAAGGATATCGAAAAATGAATTATTCTTTTCAATACTAATATACGTGATACTTATCATAGATACAATTTTAAAAATGCTTTCAAATCGAATCTTTTTAAAATTGTAATAACTTTGTATAAATTGAAACTTAAATTTAATATAACAACTTTTCCGTTCATAAATTTTCTTCTATTTGCCCGTGTCAAAAAACAACAACCGTTAACTTGTATTTGTTTTGTTGCTGTCTACCCAGAGAACGGCACAGCTGATTGGTAGTTTTTCATATATCTGGGTAAACTTAAACTGTTGTTGGCTTTGTAAAAATACAAAGTATACCTCACACACATATGCCAAATATTCATATTCTTTTTACTTTTTCTTTCGCTTTATACATTTTTGATGTTGCCATAACAAAAAGAACCCAAATATTGCAATATTACTAAAATGACCAAAAATCGTCATTTTTTGAGCAAAAATCGTCAAATCGTCATTTTTCAATTTTTGACCAAAAAATCGTCAAAATGACGATAAATCGTCAAATCTGGCAGCCCTGATCGTATGTGCCTTCCATCTCTCTCTCTCTCTCTCTCAAAATGACCATATAAACTAACATTCGTTGTTTGTTATTGATTGATAGATTGATTGATGCATGACTCTTTTGGCACATTTACTATGTAATAACCATTTTCCCACCGTTGACGTTGTTGTTGTTGGTGCCACCTTCAGTTTTGTTGGCAAACATGATGTTACTGTTTCTGCAGCGCTAGTATGGGGGTCTGTTGCCTTACCATTGGTTCCAGCTAGAACATCAAGACAACTGTTTGTTGTTGGCTAGCTAACTGAATGGCTGTCTGGCTGGCTGAATTGCCTTTCCATCCAACTGGCAACATCTGGCCATTTAGATAATGTTGAAATAATATAGCTTTTCTAGTTGAAGTAGAATTTAAGACGTTTTTCATAGAAAACTGAAACGAGTTTTCCCCACTATCGTTGGTGATTGTTTTTCTTGTTCAACTGTTTTTCATACAAAGTCTTCTCTTGTTCGCTGTCATGTATTTCCCAGAAACAACCATTTCTTTTTTTATTAGTTTCCTTGTGGTAGTCAAGGGTTTTTTTTTGGTTCGTGTATGTCCGAGTTGTAGTCATGTAGTCGAATCTTCCGATTGATTTTAACACCTGCGCTCATTTAAGAAAATTGCTTTTTCCTTTTCAGTGGAGATTTGTGTTGGAAAGTAAAACTAATGTCTCATCAATTACCCTTCGATAAACCTTTTTTATGTTCAGCGACCTTCACAACAATGTCTGTCTCCGCCTTTATGTGATACCTTATGGGTTAGGGCAGGATATGTGTTTTTGTGTGGGGTGTGTGTTTCTGTATAATTTTAGGAATAAGTCGTGCATTAAAAAAGGGTTTGTTAGGAGGAAGTCTTCAATGCTGATTGGGGGAAAACTGTAGCAATAAATATTTTTAGAATAAAAACGGAACAACTTTTATCAAATATTTAGATTTTTCACGAATATTACAAAAAAAAAAAAGATCATATAATTTGCATACACTTTTAAATCAAAATTAATAAAAAAACTTATTTTCAAAACATTATCGATGTATCGACGCCTCCAAACCATAGCATGCTAAGTCAACTTAGCATGTTTTAAAGTTCTTCACGTTTTTAGATACTGCTGAAATTTTGGTAATCATCGGCCAATCCAAACCAAAGTTATAAGCAAAAATGTACTTAGCATGACACGTAAGATTCAAGAAACTTCCATACTTTGAAAGCTTCTACTGAAAAACTCACTTTTCAGACTTAACATACTATTCCTCGGAGGCGTCGATATGTTTTTGCATAGCCCTAATAGAAAGTTCAAGCGTTATTTTCGGTATGTTCAAAGCCCTAGCCAAATTGTTCAATCCCTTTGTCTGTAGTTTGGAACTTTGTTTTCTCAGAATTTTACCCTGGCATCGCGCTCATGGCTAATAAATGGAATAAATGGACGGCTGAACTTAATAACTATTTATATTACTCTACCCTATACTTAAACTGAAGGAGCGACTTAGGATTTACTCAGAATATTCTAATCAGACCTATAGGAGTGAACTTCTAAGAATATTTGTTAATTGACAATCAGAGGTATAAGCCTAGATTTTTATGAAACATTTTAAGAGACTATCTGAGTTATAGGCTTGTATATATACCCTTCACCATACTGTGGTATTATTACTTTTTTTGTAACAGGCAAAAGAAAACGAGATAGACACATGGAATATGCATAGAATCACTTTCTGGGTCAACTTATATTCATAAGTTGACTAGGGTATTATATGAGTCCGTCCGTACTGCTATCCATGTTTTATTAAATTGTAAACAAAGTACAGGTCGTATTTATGACCCAAGTTGGATGAAATTTGGCACAAATATAAATATTTCAGGGTTTGGTTTAATATAAAAAAGGAAAAAAATTATGTACAATACTTTAAGAAAATAATAAAAACCAGTGAGCGGAGCAATATAGTCGGAGGGGCCGACCATATGATACCCTACACAATTTCCACGAAAATCGAACATTCTTTGGGCAATATTTCGCCATATTTGCACCCTTTGACCGACTGGAGGTCAGGAAAGATTACTAATATTCAGTACAGCCCTTCTAATTATTTGTCCAGATTCCATTAACCGTGGGTTGTGTTGTTCGGCTTTCAATTGTGTTCAATAGATCGACTCGAAAAAAACAGAAAAAATAAGTTTTCGGTCCACTTCAACCCAATGTTATAATCTGATCATCACCGAAAATTATAGGCGTTGTCCTTGACCATACCTGGATCCTATTTGGTCCATTTCATCCCCTAAATATTAACCGAACTTTACCAAAAACAATAGGGGTTTTCATTGACCAAAACAGGTCGTACAGGCAAAATTTCGTGAAGATCGGTCCACAACTGTGGCCTATATCATGTTTACAAATTATAATGGACAGACGGACGGACGGACACACATGTCTAGATCGACTCAGCTAGTCGAGATATGACGATCGGTATACTTAATGGTGGGTCTAGGACCAATATTTCGCGGTGCTGCACGAAGCTTTAATACCCTGACAACATAGTTGTGTAGGGTATAATTGAAGAGAAATCAATTCGTACACTTTTGTACGATTAAGAAAAAAAATCAAAATTTGCTACTATGGCATACTCTCCACCAATTTTTTAAGATTTCGCTTGAGAAATGTGCTCTTTGCCAGAGTTTATCCATACTTATTGGTATTCTTTCATAACTGCCAGTCTACTATTTAAAAGAGCTCACAAATTTTCGATAGGCCTAAGATATGAGTTGTTGTGTTGGCCATTTGAGCAATTATGGTTAGACAACCAATTTATAACAATTTTAAGGTGTGCTTAGGATTTCGCTATATTTTGTAGTATAATTGGAGGTAAAAAATCTCTTCTTGTGGTTTTTAGTTTACGGTTAAGATAGCTCGTTCTCTGCGTTCTCTTTTTGTAATATATTTCATATGGCGGTTTCTCCTTTACTCTCCTCTCTTTTTGCACACTTCTAATTTACAAAATAATTGAATTGGATCAAACTTCTGGAGTTGACAGTCTATTTCTCGTTTACAGACGTCTTTGGAAGTACTCTTTATAAACCTTCACAAAATTCACCCAGCTAATAACTTAAATCCTTAAAAACGGATTATTTGTTTTCGGCAAGGCTTTACTTTTTAATTTAGATGTTTAATATAGAATTACTTTTAATCAAAGTTTGGTTTCTTTCAATGCTATGTTTAAAACTTTATTTAAACTAAATTTTGAAAACTACAAAGCGCTTCCTTTTATTTCCTAAAACTTAAATAAAATCAAAGGTAGACATATCCATTTTCCAACAACCAATTTTATTGCCACGATTCACATGAATAGATTTCGCAAAAGTTTCCATTCTATTTAAATATATAGGAAAACAGGCGACTACCTTCAAAAACAGATATCTATTATATAAACTTTTCTAATGTCATTATGTGTTTACACATTTCCTGGTTGGAATTTAATGAAAAAGCTAATTTAAGAATTTCACATTTGGGAATGGGAACAATTCCAAACATTTTCAGCCAAACACCATATATTCGCCATAGCTTGACCTAAACTTTAAGGCTGACAAAGTTTGCAGTGTGCTAGCCATCCATGTGTTGGTATGTGAACATTTACTATTTGGGGAAATCTGGAAAACAGTCAACATAGGGGGACATACGAAAAGTCACCTAGACCCATTCAAAAGTATATGGCGATTCACTCATACCAAACAACAGGTTTGTCAAGTGTTTGAAGTAAAGTTTTGTTCGTTATCTCCTCTCTGCAAAAGGATTTCCGTTCGTATCTTTCTTGGAATTTGTTTGTCAACAGATGTTTGTTTTTGTTTTCCCCACATTCGGAGTTGGTGTTGAGGAATCTTTGGTAGCAGTTGTTGTCAGTAAGTTTCCGCATACACACACATACGAGAGTTTTGTGGACCAAAGTTGTTGCCATCATCCACGTTGGCTTGCGTGCAACCATCAGCAAACACGCACGCTTTCACTTTCCTCGCCCAACCCCAACATATCAAAAGGAAGGAACAGAAACAGACGACACATCCACTCGTACAGCCACAGATCCCGAAACCAGTCGGTTTTCATGCATGTCCTGGGCAAATGTTAAGTTTTTCCCCCCGAACTGTGTATTGCTTTGAATGTCGAATCGGGTATGCAAATTATATTGAAAAGTTCCTTCATCTTGTTCTTCTTTTAATTCTTATTTTCTTTCCGTTTTCTTTAGTTTGTAGTTTTTTCTGCTTCTTAGATTTCCATTTTGTTGTTGCTGTTGTTGTTGTCTTATGACTTTTATATAACCAAAGGAAAATGACTTTTTAATTTAATTACAAAATGATTAGTTTTATTTTTCTCATTCAGAGAAAAGAAAAACATTGGGCCCCGACAAACTAAGCTCGGTAGCTGTGTGGCAATGTGGTGGTTAAGGCTAAACACAAATCTTATGGAGGACTCTCTTGAATTAGTTTCTTTCTAAAGTTTTCCAAAGAATTGCCTTTAGTTTGTAAAGTACCGGAGAAAATAGTCTCAATTAGAATAATGCTAATATAAAGCAAAAAGATTTAAGCCAATTTTCCTGTCATTGACAAGGATAGGGGCATTCTATTAGGAAATAGGAAATTATGTAAGTGATAACATTACTTGTAAGTTATTTGAGTATGGCCAGTGGTCGTAGTAGAAGGCAGATCGATTGTAATAGTAGTCGTTTGGTGTCTATTATCAGCCGAAAATTAATAAGGGGTCCATTTCTTATGGTACATCTTCCATAAGAATTAAAATTTTTGACATCTTATGTGAATCGAATTAAATGTTGTAATTAACAGTTAATTAACATCAACGGATCGCCTGATAGTACAAAGGGTATTGGAAAAACTCGCTTTTTGGGACTATCAAATCGTTCATATTCAGTCAAATTCGATGAAAATTTACAGTTTACTTAAAATTTGGACGAAGGCAAAATGCCTACCATACCAAAATACCCTAAAAAGGTAACTTTCTATACTATAGAATCATTATAATAAAATAGTTTATATATTTTATTTACTTGATTATTTATCATTCATCAGATCTACTAGCAAAATGCCCGCTACATCTTATGCGGAAAGGGAATACAAAAACCAGTAAGGAAAGTATTAAAGTCGGACCGAGCCGACTATATGATACCCTCCACCACTATGGGTATATTAAACAGGAATATTAACATGAAATTGGATGAAATAGCACATGTGATATTTATCCAAATGTGAAAAGACCTAGATCTATCCATAAACATGTCATTCGTTTGTTACAATGGGACAAATGTATGTAATTCGACTTCAAACAAATATCAAAAGGTCATCCGTTGGGCTATGTCTGAACTTCTAGAAAACGCAAATACGTTATTCTATGCTCAATTTGTTACGTTGTGCAAAATTTGATGTCAATCTGAGGAGTTTTATGCACAATTTACTTAAAGTCGGACGAAAATATATATGGAAGCTATATCCAAATAATAACCGATTTCAACGAAACTTGTCACAGGTTAGGTTATACTAATTTTAGTACGTTTTGTTCCTATCAGCCCTATAATGGTTCCTTGGTGCGTCAATTACTTAAAATCAATCTACAATATAAGGGAACTTTGGAATATTATGTAGATTAAATCGGACGAAACTATGTATATCTAGATCTGAACCGATTTTCACGAAACTTAGCACACATCATTCCAGCATGAATTGAGTCCAAATTTCCTGCAAATCGAAAGAAACTATATATGGGAGCTATATCTAAATCAGGACCGATTTTCACGAAACTTGGCATCAATCTAGGCTCAAATTAGTACGTTATGCCAAATTTCGTGCAAATCGAAAGATATATAGGGACTTTGGTGCACCATTTACATTAAATCAGACGAAAATATATATGGGAGCTATTTCTAAATGTTGACCGATTTTCACGAAACTTGGCAGACATCACTCTAGGCTCACTTCAGTACGTTATGTCAAATTTCGTGCAAATCTAAAGATATATTAGGACTTTGGTGCACCATTTACATGAAATCGGACGAAACTATATATGTTAGCTATATCTAAATGTGGAGCGATTTTCACGGAACTTGGCAGACATCACTCTAGGCTCGGTTCAGTTCGTTATGCCAAATTTCGTGCAAATCTAAAGATATATAGGGACTTTGGTGCATCATTTACATAAAATCGGACGAAACTATATATGGGAGCTATATCTAAATCTGGACCGATTTTCTCGAAACTTGGCAGACATCATTCTAGGCTCAATTCAGTGCGTTATGCCAAATTTTTTGCAAATCGAAAGATATATAGGGACTTTGGTGCACTATTTACAGGAAATTGGACGAAACTATATATGGGAGCTATATCTAAATCTAAGCCGATTTTCTCGAAACTTGGCAGACATCATTCTAGATCTTATTCATTACGCTTTGCCAAATTTCATGCAAATTGAAAGATATATAGGGACTTTGGTACACCATTTACCTTAAATCGGACTAAAATATATATGGGAGTTATATCTAAATCTGAACCGATTTTTCCTACTTAACCCAAACCTACACCGCGACAGTGATTTTAAATCCAAGTTTCAGGATTCCATCTTCATAGTTTCACCCACAATTCAAATTGTACCAAATTTACTACACAGTAGTATGAATTTCCAAAAACCTCTTACTTACCCCAAATCTACACCACCACAGTGATCCAAAATATAAATTTCAGAATTCCAATTCTATCTATCAAATTATACCAGATTTTGTACACAGCAGTGCAAAAATTCACCCACCCACTATTGGTTCAAATTTAGTACACAGTTGTACGAATTTCCAAAACTTCCTACATACCCCAATCCTACACCCCCACAGTGATCCTAAATCGAAGTTTTAGGATTCCAATTTTATCGGTTGTTCCACAGTCCAAATTGTACCAAATTTAGTACACAGTAGAACGAATTTCCAAAATTTCCTTCTTAACCCAAACCAACACTCCACAGTGATCCTGAATCTAAGTTTCAGTATTCAAACTCTATCAGTTCACTCACAATTAAAATTGTACCAAATTTAGTACACAGTAGTACCAATTTCCAAAACATTATACATACCCCAATCCTACCCCCCCACACTGATCCTAAATCCAAGTCTCAGGATTCCAACTCTATCGGTTCACCCACAATTTAAATTGTACCAAATTTAGTACACAGTAGTAAGAATTTCCAAAACTTCCTACATACCCCAATTCTACACCTAAACAGTGATCGTAAATCAAAATTTGAGGACTCCAACTCTATCAGTTCACTCACAATTCAAATTGTACCAAATTTAGTACACGAATTTCCAAACCCTACATACCCCAATCCTACACCTCCACAGTGATCCTAAATCCAGGATTCAGGATTCCAATTTTATCGGTTCACCCATAATTTAAATTGTACCAAATTTAGTACACAGTAGTACGAATTTCTAAAACCTCCTTCTTACCACAAACCTACACCCCCCTAGTGATCCTAAATCCAAGTTTCAGGATTCCAACTATATCGTTTCACCCACAATTAAAATTGTACCAAATTTAGTACATTGTACCAAATTTATCGGTTTACCCACAATTTAAATTGTACCAAATTTAGTACACAGTAGTACCAATTTCCCAAAACTTCCTACATACCCCAATCCTACACCCCCACAATGATCCTAAATTCAAGTTTTAGGATTCCAACTCTATCGGTTCACCCACAATTTAAATTGTACTAAATTTAGTACATAGTAGTACCAATTTCCAAACGCTCCTACATACCCCAATCCTATACCTCCACAGTGATCCTAAATCAAAATTTCAGGATTCCAACTCTATCGCTTCACCCACAATTTAATTTGTACCTAATTTAGTACAACCCTACACCCCAACAGTGATCCCAAATTCCAATTTCAGGATTCCAAATCTATCGGTTCACTCACAATTCAAATTGTACCAAATTTAGTACACATTAGTACAAATTTCTAAAACTTCCTACATATCTCAATCTTACACCTCAACAGTGATCCTGGCTCCAAATTTCATGACTCTAGCTCTATTGGTTCACCTAAAATTGAAATTGTACCAAATTTAGTACCATTTAGTACCCATATGTTTTTTTTCGTACACATGAGTACACGCTTTCCAAACTCTCCTCATATCGACCCTAATTCTCAACCTTAATTTGCATTCCAAATTTCAAGTTTTTAGCTAAATCCATTCACATGCTACGAAATTGTACCAAATTTAGTATATTTTCAGTACTTTTAGGATACTTATAGTTCGAATTTCCAAAAAGTCCTTTGCTACATCTATTCTACACTCCATCAGTGACCCTCAACCCAAATTTCAGATTTCTAGCTCTACTGGTTCGCCAAATACAAATGATACCATATTTAGTACTTTTTAGTATTTTTCGTACCGTTCTATTACGAATTTCAGAAACCCCAGCCTTATCTGTCACCATTGGACCAAGAGTGACACTCACATTTGGACCAAGAGCGACCCTCACCCAAAATTTCAAGATTCTTGCTTCAGTCGTTTCGTCTGGGCGTTGATCAGGCGTTCAGTCAGTCAATCACTTTACTCTTTAATTAGTATAGATTATCTTCCCAAATGTACGATTTAGTATCAACCATGCTATAATTTCTGGATTTTTTTTCTTATGACTGTTCATTGATTATTTTATTTCCTTGCCGCATCTAAAATAATAATTCCAGTGCACAAATATGTATTAATATTACATCACTTTGTTTGTAAATCATACAAAATTAAGCATGATTATCTTAATGCATGGAAAATAAAAACCAATACACATTTCAATAAGGATACATTACCATTTGCAGCAGCAGTAATAGCGCGCAATACAAAAAACACATGCGGATCGTGTCAGACGATATGAAACGCCAAAGATGAGGGAAAATAAAAATTAAAAAAAATAACAACCAAACCGAATGAAATCCTTTATGAATTATATATTGCAGTGGTATTAAAAACACATTTCGTTAATATTTTGCATGGCGTTTTACGGGAATTGGAAGTGGTGAAGGCTGCCAAATCGAAATTTCCATTCAATTGTCAGTATTGATTACAATATTATTTGTAGAACCACATTTACGACGCTTGGGATACCTTCCCTGTTTTCCTGTACTTTAACAGTCATTACATGAGAATTTTATCTGCTGTTTATGAGGATATTTAATACGCCTCCACATATACCACACCAATACATAAGGCATAATTATTTGTTTTAATTGTAATGGCAAATAATCGAATTAATGTCTAGGTGGCAATGATGGTCCGCCCCGTTCTGCAGGCTCTCTCGTATGGCATTGGTAGAGACATTTTAAAGCAAAAATCAACTTTGTTGGCTAAAAGTCCAAATACACATTAAGTTGAGAGCTATTAAAAACTGAAAAAAACGAAAAAACGTTTAATTGATATTGTGTTAAGTATCAATAAAATTTTTAATTTACTACATGTGTTGGTGGTGGAAATGATCATAATATTATCAATAAATGTGAAGTGGAACAAATGTGAATTGGTTGCAGATAAGGATTAATTAAAAGAAAATTTAATTCATACTCGTATCGTATATATGAGGATAACAACGGTTGGTTTCAATTCAGATTATTGCAGATGGCTTAAAATAACAGAAATGTTATGAGAATTTGAAATGAATATTTGAAATTAAGGGATATGTAATTTACATTTAAATATTCAATAAACTAATTAGAAAGTGTCAAATACAGTTTTGGACAGATAGGGGCACTTCTGCGGTCAATTACGCGACTTTAGGAAACAAAATTAAACTAAATATTAAATAAATCAAACCCAATTACATTTTTTACAACTCACTCTTAAGGGGACCCCCCATTTTCGGTGTCAATTTTTTTTTTTGATTTAATCTATCTAATTCTAGAATGTCCCTACAAAATTTCAAGTGAAAATCTCAAGAAGATATAGCCGATTTATTGTGTCAGCATCAAGGGACGGCACGAGTGATTCTCAAACTTTAAACGCATTTTTCTCGAAGCGAATGGCGGGCACGATAACTCAAAAACTAATAATCCAATCGGTCCCAAATTTTGACACGTTTCTCTGGGAGTGTATAGCTCTCGTATGAACTAGGATAAAACCAATCGCTGAAGATCTTCCTTATTTGTTAACCTAGTTTGTGGTCAAAAATAGGCGATTTTCAAAAAAAAAAAAAAAAAAAAAAAAAATTCAAAGTTCCGCCATTTTGTTAATTGTTGTGCGAAGTCAAAAATCCTAGTCCATACGAGAGCCAGACAAGTACTCTTTCTTCAAATATATATGTGGAAAGTTACAAAAATTAACAAGCATTTGTATTCATTTACCAGCCCATTTAAAAACTTTAAAAATTAAACAAGTGAAAAGGCGTTAAGTTCGGCCGGACTGAATTTTGGATACCCTCCACCATAGATATACTGGCACGTACTTGCAATGAAAATATAGGAAACATACCAAAAAAATGGACATATACCGACATTTCTACAAACCGATTATGTAAACAATAATTTTTAATAGAAAATTATACCCTCAGCCTTATGGCTAATTAGTGTGTATACCTTTCACACGGTGAAAATGTGCCTCATCGAAATATTGGTTCTAGATCCCATGTTTCTTTGGACCAAATCCGTTTCAGAAAAACGGCTAAGCCGCATGTAGGCTATGTAGCTATGTAGGCTATAGTTCACATATAGTTCATTATCGAACTGTACGTTCTATTTTTTTATCTCGATGTGAAATGATTACAGCAGAGTGTTAGAACCAAACCCAAAACGTGGAAAAATCAGATAATTATTTTATTATAAAAAATGGGGTTATATGGGGACTACCCCTAAAAGGGGTTGACTATTAATAATTTATTGTTGGGAGATTTGTTACCATATACGGCTACAACAACCAAATTTCATTGAATTCGGTTGAAAAACGCGCTCAAGAACCTCAAAATACCGAAATTCGGCGGTACCCTTATATGGGAGCTATGGACTTATATTTATAGTGGAGATATTTAGTGGAGATATTTGGTACTCAATAAGAACCCAATGTACCAAATTTCAGCGAAATCGGTTGAAAAACACGCTCCAGAACCCCAAAATACCGAAATTTTGGGGGTACCCTTATTTGGGGGTACCAGAAAAAATTGACTTATATTTATAATTTTTGGTGGAGATATTTGGTACACAATAAGAACCCAATGTACCAAATTTTAGAGAATTTGGTTGAAAAACGCGCTCAAGAAACCCAAAATACCGAAAATTGGGAGGTACCCTTATGTGGGAGCTATACCAAAACGTGGACCGATAAAGCCCATCTTCGAACTTGACCTGTCTGACAAAAAGACAACCCTATGCACCCTATCTCAATTCCTTCGGAAGATAGCGTGATTACAATAGACGGACGGCCAGACGGACGGACGGACATGGATAGATCGTCTTAGAATTTTACCCTGATCATAAATATATACTGTATAGGGTCGGGAATGAATATTTCGATGAGTTACAAACGGAATGACAAAATTAATATACCCACCATACTATGGTGGACTTAATTCGTACTGAATTAAGTCTATAAGTCTATTAGTTTCGTGAAAATCCGTTCGGATTTACATATACCTCCTATATATTTTCGTAGGGATTGATGTTAGTCGGTTTACATATAAATAATGATTACATATTTAAGTTCGTTCAATTTCACGTCAATGTTTCATCGAAGAGGCGACGTCTGTTAGGACACATATGTAGGATATACGCAAAGTGGTAAAGTCGGCCCAGTGCAACTTTACTACTTTCCTTGCTGGTTTCATCTGATTTTAGGGTATTGATGCACTAAAATCCTTACGATTCTCCGATTGATACGAAATTTTGCTCAAGGTACAAAAGTTCGTATAGCCTAATATGTGTCAAGGTTTAGTGCAATCGGTTCAGATTTTGATACAGTTTCCATATACATTTCCGTTCGAATTTAAATAAATGGTGTACCAAAGAGTCAACGTTTGACCGATTTGCACACAAATCTGTACAATGTACTGAAGTCAGTATTGTCTATCATGTGCAAAGTTCGTACAATTTTAGAAAAATGGTGCACCAAACTCCTCATATTTGTCCCATTGATACGAAACTTATATAACTGAGACATTATTGAATTTTTATAAAATTGGGGTAGATGTAGATCGACATAGCAACCCAAATATATTTTCGATCGACATCATATTCATTATGCACCAAATATTCAACGGATGAGATAAAATTTTTTACAGTGCGAATGTAAAGTTCACATAAACGACTCTAAATCTGCTAAATTTAGCATATGTTGCAGAATGACATGCAAATTGATAGATTTAAGCGGGTTTACATACAAATAATGATCATATATTTAAGTTCTTCCATTTTCATGTCAATGCTCCTTCAAAAATGTAAAATTTGTGATGTTCGGCTTATAATAGTGACCTCTAGAGTGACTAAATACCAGAAAAAATTGGATATTCGGACCACTTCGTTTCCTAAATATCATCAGAGCATCACCGAAAATAATAAGCGTCGTCCTTGACCATAACCGAAACATAATGTAATATTCCATAGGGATCTGGAAAAATTCCACCTTTTAGTTTGGTAATGAGAATAAAGAACAATATCTGAACACATACACACCTCCTGTAAATATTTTATTCCATCACCCGATCACATACACCAATACAATTGGTATCGACTTCTTTAACCACTCATCTTGGATATACTGTCAACTTCCCGGTCTATGCCCTTCTGGCGTAACAATATTTTGTATTTTTTCACACCAAAGTATTGGTCTATAAGTCCCGCCAAATTCTGACCAATCTTCATGAAAAAAGTCATTGGTCACATTACCTTCCCCATATAAAATTTCGTGATATTTCGTCATAATTGTGGTCTATACAGCGATTAGAAATACAGACACAGTTTTTGGTCCATTTAATTCCCTAAGTATTAACCTATTATAACGAAAAACCAGTAAAGAAAAGTAGTAAAGTCGGACGGGGCCGACTATATGATACCCTTCACCGTTTTGGGTAAATACAAGAGATGCTCATATGTACTATATCCTGAAGAAATGGCGAAATTAAATGTGTGGACTACATAGATATTTGAACTAATTTAAAACAACCTATACACATACAATTCTGAAACATATGTTAATCGAACGGACTTGGGTTCTTTGGTGAACCATTTGTATGAAATCGTGCACAATTGTGTATGGGAGCTGTTATGTACATCTGAACGTATATGAGCAACTACTTGGTATGCTGCAGCATAGAGTGCTGTTCACAATATATCTCGATCGAAGAAAGGGCTATTATTTGGTGCAACATTTGCACGAACTCACACGATAATATAAAGCGTATACATCAACATATGCACACATTAACCCAATATAGGTTATTCTAGATTTAATTTGTTTAAATCGAAGGAGAATATATGTGAGAGATACATTTAAGTCTGAACCGATTTTCCCGAAACTTAAGACACACCATTCTAAACCCAATTTAGTACGCTATGCCAAAATTCGTGCAAATCGAAGGATTTGCATTTAATCTATATCTAAATCTGAACCGGTTTTTAGGAAACTTAACACACATCATTTCAGACTTAATTTAGTGCGCTATGCCAAATTTCGTGGAAGTCGAAAGATATATAGGGACCATTTACATTAAATCGGACGAAACTATATATGTGAGCTGTATCTAAATCTGAACGCATTTTCAAAAAATTTAACACTCGTCATTGTAGACCTAATCCAGTACGCATTGCCAAATTTCGTGAAAATCGAAAGATATATAGAGACTTTGGTACACCATTTTTATTAAATCGGACGAAAAAATATATGGGAGCTATATCTAAATCTGAATCGATTTTTAGGAAACTTTGCAGACATCATCCTGGACTCAATTCAGTACACCATACCAAATTTCGTGGAAATCGAAATTTATATAGGGACTTTGGCACCTCATCTACATAAAATCGGACGAAAATATATATGGGAGCTATATCTAAATCTGAACCGATTTTCAGGAATCTTAACACACATCATTGTAGACCTAACGCAGTACGCTATGCCAAATTTCGTGCAAAACGAAAGATATATAGGGACTTTGGTACACCATTTTTATTAAATCGGACGAAAAAATATATGGGATCTATATCTAAATCTGAATCGATTTTCAGGAAACTTTGCAGACATCATCCTGGACTCAATTCAGTACACCATACCAAATTTCGTGGAAATCGAAATTTATATAGGGACTTTGGCACCTCATCTACATAAAATCGGACGAAAATATATATATGAGCTATATAAAAATCTTAACCGATTTTCAGTAATCTTAACACACATCATTGTAGACCTAAAGCAGTACGCTATGCCAAATTTCGTGCAAAACGAAAGATATATAGGGACTTTGGTGCACCATTTGCATAAAATCGGTCGAAAATATATATGGGAGCTATATCTAAATCTGAATCCATTTTCAGGAAACTTTGCACACATCATCTTGGACTCAATTCAGTACACCATACCAATAGCTGTGCCAAATTTCATTCAATTCGAATCAAAAATGCGACCTGTACTTTGTTCACAATTTAACATGGACAGACAGGCAGACAGACGGACAGACGGACGGACATGCATAAATCGACTTAGAAAGTGATTCTATGCATATTCTCAAATGAATCATGTGTCTATCTCGTTTCTTTTTGCCTGTTACAAACATATGCACAAAGACATAATACCCTGTACCACAGTGTGGTGAAGGGTATTATGTCTTGTGCATATGTCCATCGTTGGCTAGAACCGAATCGACATGAAATGCCAAAACTATAAACAACAGGCTTACGGAGCTCCACTTCTTATGGTATGATTTTCGCTATTATCGAAAGTTCCGTACTTGACAGAAAAGTTGTGTTTATATTCTTATACTGTGTTTCATGAATTACGAAATCAGGGGCTTGTAGTAGTCGTGTAGAGAATAAAAATAGGGAGAGGGAGTTGTAGTTATATGAGCTTATGATAAACATCGATAGAATGAAGTTTCTATTACGATGCTGGACTCACGACTCATCCTTCATCCATTACTGTTGTTCCTCATCGGCATGAAGAGATCGTATAAGATGTGATACGCTTTGAAAGTCTGTGGATGCTCTACGCACTGCAGGTTAAGACAATTGCACACTTCTCAGCCATTCCCAACTATCTATTCGTTCAAACTGTATTAATATAAAACATAATTATTAATTCAAAATTTAATTAACTAGCACTAATCATATTAACCTTACTTTCCTTTATGGGTGTCACATAAAATAATTTAAAGAAACACTTTTTACCATTAAAGTGTTAATAACTTTATTGATACCACAGACTAACCGAAGTAGAAATGCAAATTCGAATAAAAGCAACTTTTCCATAAACCACTTACCATAAATGACATTTCCCCAAAAGATTTGCACGCACTTCTTCCCAACCTACCCAGCTCCCCAACACCACCACACACAGCCAACCGACAAACCAACCACACAAAAGAGGAACTCATTCACCTACGTTCTTCATCCTCCTGCACTCGAGAAAAAGCAAGAAAATAACTTCAAACTTCTTCTTTCAATGCAGAGCTATAAATTTGTTGGTTGTTAACCTTAAGAAATGATTACCTGAGTGCACAATTTCTTTCTGCTCTCATTCACAATAGTATCGACAGCATCATCGGCATCAGCAGAAGTAGCGGCAGGACCAACACTGTCACCTTTACCTCCAGTAGGATTTAAAAGAAATACTTTTCGTTTTGCCTGTTTTTTTTTTCTTCTCTGCAGTTGCCAATGTCTGATGATGGTGGTGGTCTACTTCAGTTTAATGCCAAAATTTTTTGTTATACCCTACACCACACTGTGATACAGGGTATTATGTATTTGTGCATATGTTTGTAACAGACAAAAATATCGTCCGATTTAATGTAAATGGTGTACCAAAGTCCCTATATATCTTTCGATTTGCATGGAATTTGGCATAGTGTACTGAATTAAGTCTAGAATGATGTGTGCAAAGTTTCGTGAAAATCGGCTCAGATTTAGATATAGCTACCATATATAGTTTCGACCGATTTTAGGTAAACAAGTCCATTAAAGTCCATATATATCTTTCGATTTGCACGAAATTTGGCACAGAGTAATCAATAAGGTCTAGAATGATGTGTGCTAAGTTTCGTGAAAATCGGTTCGGATTTAGATATAGCTCCCATATATATTTTCGTCCGATTTAAGGTAAATGGTGTACCAAAGTCCCTATATATCTTTCGATTTGCATGAAATTTTGCATAGTGTACTGAATTAAGTTTAGAATGATGTGTGCAAAGTTTCGCGAAAATAGGTTCAGATTTAGATATAGCTCCCATATACTTTTTCATCCGATTTAAGGTAATTTGTGCATCAAAGACCCTATGAATCTTTCGATTTGCACGAAATTTGACATAGCGTACTGAATTAAGTCTAAAATAATGTGTTTCGAGAAAATCGGTTCAGATTTAGATATAGCTCCCATATATATCTATCTATATAAATAAAAATGAATTGCTGTTCGTTAGTCTCGCTAAAACTCGAGAACGGCTGAACGGATTTTTGTTATCTTAGTCTTGAAATGTTTGTGTAGGTTCAGGGAAGGTTTAAAAGGTGAGAAAAGATCGAATAAATGTCGGCAAATCTCTAAAAAGCTGACTTTTATATTTCCCATACAAATGTTTTCTAAATAAAATGTAGATTCGTACATTCAATTTGCTTTTGTTGTCAGAATTTTTGTTTAAATTTGATAAATTTTAAATTTTGTCACAAATAAAGTTTCTGAAAGGATAAAGTTTCGATTACCGATACGTGCGCGAGAACTTTATTTACTTATGTGATCCTTTAAGATAGTGACCCTGTGATAGTTACACTATTGTTCGGCTTCTTAACGTCATTAATTAATAACGTTAAGATGCCGAGGAGAAGACGACCTGACTTAGGTCTTCCATAGAATGCAAGTACATTTTGGAACTAATGCAAGGATGGAAAATCAGGAGAGATTCTGAATCGAGTTCGTGTCCATTCAGGGTATTCTGATTCTAAGATCCATGCCCTTGATTAATTTGTTTGAAAATAATAATAATATGAACATGTTGTTCATTAAAGTTCCTGAAATTTTGCTATGCCACGGGAAATATCAAATCAGGCGGTTATATGCCTAATCGTTGTTCAATATCTTTGAACTTATAAACACCTCGCATATATCCGACACTAAAAATGTTTATCACAGTGCAATATACGAGATGTCTTCTTTGCAAAAATCTATCACTAAGCTCAGCTGGAAAGAGAACAACAAACAAAAAACCAGAAAACCAAAAAACCGACTTGAAGGTTATACGAAAACCTCCGTCCGATGTTACCCATTCGTATTGAACATGCTAACTACCGATAACATTCAAGTTGGAAAACGGGAGTAAGAAATTCCACATACCGAAAATTGAACTGAAAATAATTATGGCGTTTTTTAACGTTAAGCTGTAGTTCAAAATTCCTGGAATGATGTTTTTTATTCACCGAATATGGGCGGTACACCGAAACATGGACCAATATTGATAATATTTGGTACGGACACTTTCTGCGCAATTTCAATGTATGTGCAAATTTCAGAGCACTATCTTATAGATAATTTAATATTGGGCTATCGCTATGTGAGTTATACATCAACAATATTGCTATGCAAGACAACGTCCGGCCGGCAATGTTGAATGTTGAAATGTTCGTGGAGCTCCAGGTGAGAAAAAGTGAAAAACCGCGAAAAATTAGCAAAAAGTATTTTGCAACATATTGGCATTTTCACGAATTTGTATCGATCTATTTGAATTGCACCACGTCGTAGTTGTTATTTGTCAATTATTGAAAATTTTCTAAATATTTATTTTTTTTCAATTGGATTGACATTGTATTAAAACATTTTTAGGAGAATACAACAAATAATTGAGAAGTATATCATATCACACTCAGGTTGGAAAACGGGAATAAGAACTTCAACATACCGAAAATTGAACGGGAAATAATTATGACGTATTTCTAAAACGTTAATCTATAGTCCATAATTTCTGGGATGCTGTTTTTAATTCACAGGAATCCGGTCAATGTCTTTATAGAACCGAAACTGGGCGGGACCTGTATTTATATGCTATTTCAAAACTTGGTCCTAAATAGATAATTTTTCACCCCCAATATCCCGAAATGACATATTTTATTATATTTAGACATACAATGGGAATGGGGATTAATTAATTGTTGGTATGAAGATTTGACGCCACATGATAAAATGAGGGTAAAATATGCATCATA
>NW_026879989.1:0-28588 GCF_032173495.1 Musca vetustissima
GCTGATGGTGGTCTTTATAGACCAGCTGATGGTGGTCTTTATAGACCAGCTGATGGTGGTCTTTTTAGACCAGCTGATGGTGGTCTTTATAGACCAGCTGATGGTGGTCTTTTTAGACCAGCTGATGGTGGTCTTTATAGACCAGCTGATGGTGGTCTTTATAGACCAGCTGATGGTGGTCTTTATAGACCAGCTGATGGTGGTCTTTATAGACCAGCTGATGGTGGTCTTTATAGACCAGCTGATGGTGGTCTCTATAGACCAGCTGATGGTGGTCTCTATAGACCAGCTGATGCTGACCTTTATAGAAGGAAATATTCTTTAAAAATCCACGCCTAAGGCAAGGCAGGACCTTGAAGAAAATATTCTTTAAAAATCTACGCCTAAGGCTAGGCTGGACCTTGAAGAAAATATTCTTTAAAAATCTACGCCTAAGGCTAGGCTGGACTTTGAAAACAAAACTCCGCGCCTACAGCTATGCTGGAGCTTGAAAAAATATTCTGAAACAGGAAGATGGTCTTAAATAAAATGTTCCTCTTTATACACACCTGCATTCGTAACACCCGGCTCGGATTCTTCACCTTCTTCCATTTTGAATTTTTCACACGACCATGACATTGATGTTATCCCAACATCATTGCACAGTTGGACCTGTGACACCATAGCACCATGGACATCCATAACAATAACTTGTCCCTGAGTTGTACCAAAGTAAACCTGTTGATCATCGGGTGTCCATATACCACAGGTAATGGTCGATTCTAAATTCAACATCGATGACCAATAACGTTGACCCGCCACTGAACCGACCAATACAAAACCATCCTGATAGCAGATCAATGCCATGCGACCATCGTGGGACCAGGAGAAATGCGTGACTGGGGTATTGCGATCATTGATCAGCTCTATCGACCATCGACCCTCGTATTTAATCCATACAAATATAATGCCGGAACTATCACAGGATGCCAATTTTTGATATGGTTCATTCCATTTGACTAGTATAACCTGAAAGAGGAGGATGAGGAAAGGTGTTAATTGATTCAAAGTTCGGAAATAAAATTCAGGTGGCTACTCACATCTGATCGGTGTCCTCTTAAATTGTAATTTGTACGTAAAGGATATTCGACATTTTTGCGACAATGTGATGTGGTGAATGTCACTCCGACAATGCCACGAACATTACCGGTGGCCAGCCAGCCTTCTTGATAGTAATTGGTGCGATTTAATTTCCAGCCATCGTCCTGAAAGAGAGGAAGTGATACATCATTAGTTTTATGGATTATGAAGAAAACGGGATATTTATTCAAGAACCAGCCAACTGTAGGCGTGGATTTTTAAAGAATATTTATTCAAGGTCTAGCCTAGTTTTAGGCGTGGATTTTTAAAGAATATTTTTTTCAAGGGTCTGCCTAGTTTTAGGCGTGGATTTTTAAAGAATATTTTTTTCAAGGTTCTGCCTAGTTTTAGGCGTGGATTTTTAAAGAATATTTTTTCAAGGTTCTGCCTAGTTTTAGGCGTGGATTTTTAAAAAATATTTTTTCAAGGTCTAGTCTAGTTTTAGGCGTGGATTTTTAAAGAATATTTTTTCAAGGTCTAGTCTAGTTTTAGGCGTGGATTTTTAAAGAATATTTTTTCAAGGTTCTGCCTAGTTTTAGGCGTGGATTTTTAAAGAATATTTTTTCAAGGTCTAGTCTAGTTTTAGGCGTGGATTTTTAAAGAATATTTTTTCAAGGTCTAGTCTAGTTTTAGGCGTGGATTTTTAAAGAATATTTTTTCAAGGTCTAGTCTAGTTTTAGGCGTGGATTTTTAAAGAATATTTTTTCAAGGTCTAGTCTAGTTTTAGGCGTGGATTTTTAAAGAATATTTTTTCAAGGTCTAGTCTAGTTTTAGGCGTGGATTTTTAAAGAATATTTTTTCAAGGTCTAGTCTAGTTTTAGGCGTGGATTTTTAAAGAATATTTTTTCAAGGTCTAGTCTAGTTTTAGGCGTGGATTTTTAAAGAATATTTTTTCAAGGTCTAGTCTAGTTTTAGGCGTGGATTTTTAAAGAATATTTTTTCAAGGTCTAGTCTAGTTTTAGGCGTGGATTTTTAAAGAATATTTTTTCAAGGTCTAGTCTAGTTTTAGGCGTGGATTTTTAAAGAATATTTTTTCAAGGTCTAGTCTAGTTTTAGGCGTGGATTTTTAAAGAATATTTTTTCAAGGTCTAGTCTAGTTTTAGGCGTGGATTTTTAAAGAATATTTTTTCAAGGTCTAGTCTAGTTTTAGGCGTGGATTTTTAAAGAATATTTTTTCGTGGATTTTTAAAGAATAAGGTCTAGTCTAGTTTTAGGCGTGGATTTTTAAAGAATATTTTTTCAAGGTCTAGTCTAGTTTTAGGCGTGGATTTTTAAAGAATATTTTTTCAAGGTCTAGTCTAGTTTTAGGCGTGGATTTTTAAAGAATATTTTTTCAAGGTCTAGTCTAGTTTTAGGCGTGGATTTTTAAAGAATATTTTTTCAAGGTCTAGTCTAGTTTTAGGCGTGGATTTTTAAAGAATATTTTTTCAAGGTCTAGTCTAGTTTTAGGCGTGGATTTTTAAATAATATTTTTTCAAGGTCTAGTCTAGTTTTAGGCGTGGATTTTTAAAGAATATTTTTTCAAGGTCTAGTCTAGTTTTAGGCGTGGATTTTTAAAGAATATTTTTTCAAGGTCTAGTCTAGTTTTAGGCGTGGATTTTTAAAGAATATTTTTTCAAGGTCTAGTCTAGTTTTAGGCGTGGATTTTTAAAGAATATTTTTTCAAGGTCTAGTCTAGTTTTAGGCGTGGATTTTTAAAGAATATTTTTTCAAGGTCTAGTCTAGTTTTAGGCGTGGATTTTTAAAGAATATTTTTTCAAGGTCTAGTCTAGTTTTAGGCGTGGATTTTTAAAGAATATTTTTTCAAGGTCTAGTCTAGTTTTAGGCGTGGATTTTTAAAGAATATTTTTTCAAGGTCTAGTCTAGTTTTAGGCGTGGATTTTTAAAGAATATTTTTTCAAGGTCTAGTCTAGTTTTAGGCGTGGATTTTTAAAGAATATTTTTTCAAGGTCTAGTCTAGTTTTAGGCGTGGATTTTTAAAGAATATTTTTTCAAGGTCTAGTCTAGTTTTAGGCGTGGATTTTTAAAGAATATTTTTTCAAGGTCTAGTCTAGTTTTAGGCGTGGATTTTTAAAGAATATTTTTTCAAGGTCTAGTCTAGTTTTAGGCGTGGATTTTTAAAGAATATTTTTTCAAGGTCTAGTCTAGTTTTAGGCGTGGATTTTTAAAGAATATTTTTTCAAGGTCTAGTCTAGTTTTAGGCGTGGATTTTTAAAGAATATTAGGCGTGGATTTTTAAAGAATATTAGGCGTGGATTTTTAAAGAATATTAGGCGTGGATTTTTAAAGAATATTAGGCGTGGATTTTTAAAGAATATTAGGCGTGGATTTTTAAAGAATATTAGGCGTGAATTTTTAAAGAATATTAGGCGTGGATTTTTAAAGAATATTAGGCGTGGATTTTTAAAGAATATTAGGCGTGGATTTTTAAAGAATATTAGGCGTGGATTTTTAAAGAATATTAGGCGTGGATTTTTAAAGAATATTAGGCGTGGATTTTTAAAGAATATTAGGCGTGGATTTTTAAAGAATATTTTTTTCAAGGTCTAGCCAAGTTTTAGGCGTGGATTTTTAAAGAATATTTTTTCAAGGTCTAGCCTAGTTTTAGGCGTGGATTTTTAAAGAACAGTTTTTCAAGGTTCTGCCTAGTTGTAGGCGTGGATTTTAAAGAATATATTTTCAAGTTTCGGCCTAGTTTTAGGCGTGAATTTTTAAAGAATATTTTTTCAAGTTTCGGCCTAGTTTTAGGCGTGGATTTTTAAAGAATATTTTTTCAAGTTTCGGCCTAGTTTTAGGCGTGGATTTTTAAAGAATATTTTTTTTAAGGTCTGGCCTAGTTTTAGGCGTGGATTTTTAAAGAATATTTTTTTAAGGTCTAGCCTAGTTTTAGGCGTGGATTTTTAAAGAATATTTTTTTAAGGTCTAGCCAAGTTTTAGGCGTGGATTTTTAAAGAATATTTTTTTAAGGTCTAGCCTAGTTTTAGGCGTGGATTTTTAAAGAATATTTTTTTAAGGTCTAGCCTAGTTTTAGGCGTGGATTTTTAAAGAATATTTTTTATAAGGTCTGGTCTAGTTTTAGGCGTGGATTTTTAAAGAATATTTTTTTAAGGTCTGCCCTAGTTTTAGGCGTGGATTTTTAAAGAATATTTTTTTAAGGTCTGCCCTAGTTTTAGGCGTGGATTTTTAAAGAATATTTTTTAAGGTTCGGACTAGTTTTAGACGTGGATTTTTAAAGTATATTTTTTAAGATTCGGACTAGTTTTAGACGTGGATTTTTAAAGTATATTTTTTTTAGATTCGGACTAGTTTTAGACGTGGATTTTTAAAGTATATTTTTTAAGATTCGGACTAGTTTTAGACGTGGATTTTTAAAGTATATTTTTTAAGATTCGGACTAGTTTTAGACGTGGATTTTTAAAGAATATTTTTTCAAGAACTGGTCTAGCTTCAGCAGGCCTATGAAGACCACCTTCAGCAGGCCTATGAAGACCAACTTCAGCAGGCCTATGAAGACCACCTTCAGCAGGCCTATGAAGACCACCTTCAGCAGGCCTATGAAGACCACCTTCAAAGGCTCTCTACAGGTATAAAGACCCTCTTTAGCTCGTATATAAAGACATCCTGCAGTTGATTTGACCCCTTGAATTTTCTATCCATTTTAAAAACGTTTTTCCTAGTCTGCTGTCCTCCCTAAATCGCCAGTCATTATGGGTATTTCTGTAAAATAATTTCCTTCAATTGTCCAACCACTGAAATGATTTTGTCGCCGCTGCCACTAAAAACGATTAAACCACTTCCGATTGCAATAATAAAAAAAATACAAAAAAGCAACAACCAGTGAACAAAAGAGAACCCTTTAGCCGGGCAATTCGGAAAAAAAATATCCAGCAATCTGTAAACACACCCAACAACCAGCCATTGAAGCCACCACAACAACAGCAGCCAACTAAGCCCGAATATGTTTTCTGTAACAAACTGTGAATTGCCATTGACAGTCTAAATGGCAGGTTGGGTGGCTGGCTGCCTGGTTGAATGGCAGGCAAATGGCTTTAATAATTTGTTAGCCGGCTATCAAACAAATTTATGCCCTGCACCATAGAAACCATAGGCGGGTGAATGAGAGGAGAGACATCGACCATTGGCCAGAACATTTATGTGGGTGCATTCCAAAAGGGTTATGTAGTTTTTTTTTTTGGTTTGCGGATAATAGACATTTGTAGGCCTTATGCTAGTCTGCTCTATTGCCCTGGTGTTATGTAAATCAGTATCCGGTCCACATGAAATTGAAAAAATGAATGGCGGCTAAGTGGTTGAGAAAGGACACCACCATCACCAACTAGCAATTGCATGGGAATCGCCGTCATCATCACACAGACAGACACACACACATTGATGGGCCCACATTTCTATTCGCAATCTATTTTGTTGGGCATTTTGCCAACAACAACAACAAAAATATTAAAAAATATATTTTCCATTATAACAGCCAAATTTAAATGAATGTTTCAATTTATTTACTTTATTTTATTATTTGTTAATATGGCCATGTGTGTGTGGGTGAGTGCGTTTTGGGACATATGGTCGTCGGTGATGTACTCGAATTCAATGTCATGTTCGAATTGTGTTGTCCCATTTTGGAAAAGGCAGATATTTTTTTCAATGCAAGTGGGTACCCATCGAGGTTGAGATTGGAGATTCCAACAACTCGATTACGAATATTATCTGTAGTTTGTCAAGACCCAGCTAAAAGCTTGGATTTTTAAAAAATATTTTTTTAAGGCATGCCTATAGGCGTGAGGGTGGCGTAGGGGATGATAGATACCAAGCAACGGCTCTGATTGGCTTTAACATGGCGAAGTCCAGGCTTATCTTGGTCCCTCTTTCATCTCAATTGTGGGCACTGACCTCGCGTGGTGCCATCTGGGGTAGATATTTTCATCACCCGATGAAATAGTGAGCTAATATGTGCCGCGAGTTCACCAATAAGAACTATAAAAAATGGGTTGAGGCGTCGGGTTAGTTGCCCACACTCGGAAAACCGAACCTACTATGAAAAAGCAAAGAAAAAGAAAACCAAACCCCCTAAAGTTGACGACCCCCGCAAACGTATAAAGGACCACGATCTGCGAATCTGCACTTGGAATGTGCGCACGTTGTACAGAACAGGCGCAGTTTTCGCTATGGCGGATGTACTCAAGAAGTTCAAAGCCGATATTATTGCCTTACAGGAAATGCGATGGAAAGGGACAGGCGTAAGTAAATCTGACGATTACTCACTGTATTATAGCTGTCATGAAACGAAACATGAATTTGGATGCGGATTTATGGTGAACAGCAAAATAAAAGTCTTCGTCTCCAGATTCACTCCAGTAGATGAGCGAATTGCTATAATCCTCATAAAAGCGAAGTTCTTCTACATCAGTCTCATTTGCGCCCATGCTCCGATCGAAGATAAAGATGAACAGGCCAAAGAAATATTTTACGAGCGCCTAGAAACAGCATATGATCGCTGCCCTGGCCACGACATTAAAATTCTGCTAGGAGATTTTAATGCAAAAATCGGAAGGGGAAAATATGTTTGGCACCGTCGGAAAATTTAGCCTTCATGAAGAAACATCCGATAACGGCATGAGGTTGATTGACTTCGCGGCAGCAAAAAACATGGTAGTTAGCAGCACCAGATTCAAGCATCTCGATATACACAAGGCCACCTGGATTTCCCCCTATCGAACAACGAGAAATCAAATTGATCATGTTGTGATAGACGGAAGGCATTCATCCAGTGTATTAGACGTTCGATCGATCCGAGGAGCGAATATCGATTCGGACCACTGCCTTGTAGCACCTAAGGTACGCACGCACCCGTCTTAATGTAGCAGCAAAGGCGCAACCTAACACAACACGGAAACTCGACGTCGAAAAGCTGCAAACACAATAGGTAGCCGAGGCCTACTCCGCTCAACTTACCCAACTGCTTGACGAAAACATCCCTTGTCCTGATAATAATATAGAAGCACAGTGGCAGACTATTGCCCACTCCCTACAAACTGCAGCAAAAGCAACACTTGGGTACCAGAAACCACCACCAAGAAACGATCTGGAGTATCGTAATGCTACTGATATGAAAAACGCAGCGTATAGGGCAACCCTGCGGACAATAGCAACACGTAATGCGATGGAGAACTATCGGGAGAAAAGGAGGGAGGAGGAACGTATTTTCAGAAAAAAGAAGAAAGAACAAGAAAAATGTGAACGTGAGCAAATCGAGAGGTACAGGAGTCAAAATGAAGTCCGGAAATTTTAGCAACGAGTAAATACCAAATCGAAGGTTTTGGTGCAGGAACATCCTCCTGTAGAGATGAAGAAGGAAACCTGGTGACAGATACAGACAGCGTGTTGAGGATCTGGAAGGAGCATTTTGAAATGTTTCTGGTATCAAATAGTAGCGGTGAAGAGGATACCCCAGAACCAATAATAGATGAAGGTATACACTCTATACCATCTAGCCAAGATGGGTTCAGAATAGCAATTAATCGGCTCAAGAATAATAAAGCAGCAGGAGCCGACGGGTTACCAGCCGAACTATTCAAGACTGGTGGTCAGGTGCTGATCAGGAGCATGCACCAGCTGATTAGTACAATTTGGCTAGAGGAATGCATGTCCAATGATTAGAACCTCAGCATCCTGTGTCCCGTGCACAAAAAAAGAGACAAGACGATATGTGCCAACTATAGAGGAATTAGCCTTCTTCCCATCGCATATAAAGAGCTATCCAGTGTGCTGTGTGAACGATTGAAGCCAATGGTCAATGACATTATTGGGCCATACCAAATGCAGCTTCAGAACTGGCAAATTCACCATTGACCAGATTTTCACTCTGCGTCAAATTCTGGAAAAGACCCACGAAAAACACATCGGCACATACCAGCTATTCGTTGACTATAAAGCCGCATCAAGCCGTTCAGAGGTGTTTAAAGCCACGCCTGCATTCGACATTCCTGCGAAATTAATACGGTTATGCAGGATAACTTTAACTGACACAAGGTCAACAGTTAAAATCGGAAAGGACCTCTCGGAGCCCTTCAATACCGAACGAGGATTAAGACAAGGTGACAGTTTGTCGTGTGACCTCTATAACATCCTCTTGGAAAAGGTGATACGAGAGGCAAAGGTGACAGGTGACTCTGTACACCAAACAGCATATGTTACTCGCCTATGTCGACGACATCGACATAATGGGTCGAACATTGCGAACGGTAACAGCCACCTTTGAACAAATTGAGAAGTAGTCTGCCAAAGTGAGACTGGCAGTAAGTGACGAGCAAACCAAGCTGATGGTATCAACGAGCAAGACGTCCAGTAGACTCAGATAAGCTGTGGAATTTGAGAACTACAGCTTCGAGGTAGTCAAAGATTGTATATACCCAATGGTACCGCTCTATGAGGACTCCCTTCTGTTCGTCTATAAAGACTCCCTTCCACTATCCTATAAAGACAACAATCAACTCATCTATAAATACTCCCATCACTTCGTATAGAAAGACTACCTTCAGCTCGCCTGTAAGGCCTCTTAGAGCTTTTCCCTGGTCGGCTATAGGGATTCCCTTTAGCTCGTCCATTGAGAATAGCAGAATATAAATGAAGAATGGGGTAGAATATAAAAACTCCCCCTGTTCGTTTGTAAAGAGTTTCCACCTCGTATAAGGTATGCATTAATTATACGCACCCCATTACCCCCCCCCTTTAACCTACCATTCTTTTAATTATAAAATAACAACAACAAAAAGAAAATTAAAATAAAATGAGAAAAGTTTTTCATTTTCAAATAACAAAAACAACTTCTCATCAAAATTTGATTTGATTATTTAAATTTCATCTATGCATAGTAGTCAAGTAAAATGTTACGCATCAACGATATTTTAATTAATTTATTATTGTTTTTCCATTTTATTGTTTATGTCTGGAGGGTTAAAAGAAAATTGGGAAAATAGAGCAGAAATACCTGTGGCTTCCCATCCCTTAGAAACAGAATTACAAAAAAAAAAAAAAAAAAAACAGACCATAAAAATAACAACAACAAGAATAATAAATTACATAACTGTTACAAATTGAATTATTGCGCATTGTATACTTTTAGATGACAAAAAACTCGAATGAACCTTACAAAAATATTGTGTCAAAATTCAAAACTTTTATCGTCTCTAATACAAAATTATTTACAAAAATTCCCCCTCATATGGTCACTGAAAAATGAGGTTAAAAAATATCTACTTTAATATTTTTTTTTTTTTTTTGAAAATCCATGCCGGAATGTTCATACAAAATTGTTTAAAAAGGTGATGGTCTTTAAGAACATCAGGTTTAGAACTCATATGGCCCTGTAAAAAATATTGTTTAAAACATCAGAGATTGTAACCGATACAAAATCATTAAATAAATCCACGTCGGGATGTTAACAAAACTATCCGCATTATGATAGTCACTGAAATATTTTTTTAAGAATTCATGGCGGGATGGCCACTAAAAATGGTTTAAAGCGTCTGAAGGGTATTTAAAAAATCCACGCCTTAGAATGATGTTTAGAACTCAAATGAACCTATTGAAAAACATTATTTAAAAAATTAGAGCCGAGATTGTAAGCGATACAAAATTATTAAATCAATCTACGTCTAAAAAAATTTAAAAAATCTACTGAGGGGTTGTCTTTAAAAAAGATTAAAAATATCCATGCATATAGATAGGGAAGATCTCATCTTCCCTAAATAAAGTTGTTCCCAAAATCGAAGACTATAGTATTGATGGTCCGTAAAAGTATTTAAAAAAATCCAGACATTGAAACAAAATCAGTTAATAAAATTCTAGCTTTGAAAAAAATCCTGGCTTATGAAAAATATAATGTTAAAAAATCCACGATTATAGATTCAATGATCTTTCGAAAACTAAATTTTTAAAAGTCCAAGTTTACAGTTATTAGAAAAAAATCCACTATTGAAAAAATCCACGCTTATAACTTGGGAGGTTCTTAACAAAATATTATTTTGAAATTCACAATTATTGGTGGAGAACTTTTATTTAAAAATCACTCTTCGGTTGGCCCTTGACAAATATTTAAAAGAAACGTATTCGGATGACCCTTGAAAAAACATGTTCAAAAAATCCATGCATATAGCCAGGATAGTCTTGGAAAAAAATATTTAGAAAATCCTCGCCTATAAATTTGATAGGCTGAGGAAATTGGGTACATAAAAAAATTTCTTCAAAAATCCACACTCACAGCCGGTACCTAATAAAATGGTTTCAAAAATCCACGTCTATAGCCGGTACCTTTTTTAAAAATCTACGCCAATGAGTAAGTAAATCGTGGGCAATTTGAGATGTACAGGAGTCAGAATGATGTCCAGAAATTTTAACAACGAGTAAAACACCAAACCGTATCAAATATTCTTGTAGAGATGAAGATGTAGACCTGGCGGTTATTTTGCCCAAATAGTGGCGGTGAAGAAGATACCCCAGAACCAATAAGATATGATGGTATATAATGTATACCACCTAGCCAATATGAGGTCAGAGCAGCAATTAATCGGCTGAAGAACAATAAAGCAGCAAGTGCCAATGGATTACCAGCCGAACTGTTCAAGACCGGCGATCAAATGCTGTTCAGTAGCATGCACCATATCATTTGTACAATTTGGCTGGAGGAATGCTTGTTCAATGATTGGATCCTCAGCATGTTCCCCAGTGTCCCGTGCATAAAAAACAAGACAAGACGATATGGTCAACTATAGAGGAATAAGTCTCCTTCATATGGCATATTAAGTGCTATCCAGCATGCTGTGTGAACGACTGAAGCCAAGACCAGATTTTCACACTGCATCAAATTCTGGAAAAGACACACGAAAAACACATCCACAAATTATTCGTATTCAGAGGTGTTTAAAGCCATGTCTGCGTTCGATATTCCCAAAAAATTAATATGGCTGAGCAGGACAACTTTAACTGGCCCCTCAATGCCGATCTAGAC
The DNA here is from genome assembly GCF_032173495.1 of Musca vetustissima. Classification (NCBI taxonomy): domain Eukaryota; kingdom Metazoa; phylum Arthropoda; class Insecta; order Diptera; family Muscidae; genus Musca; species Musca vetustissima. The sequence continues at coordinate 11,141 of NW_026879989.1, forward strand.
AAGGTGACAGTTTGTCGCGTGACCCTTTTAACATTCTGCTGGAAAAGGTCATACGAGAGGCAAAGGTAAACAGAAATGACACTCTGTGCACCAAACATCATATGTTACTCGCCTACGCCGACGACATCGATATAATGGGTCGAACATTGCGAGAGCTAATAGCCATCATGGAACGAATTGAGAAGGAGTCTGCCAAAGTGGGTCTGGCAGTTAATAAGGAGAATACCAAGCGGATGGTTACAACGCACAAGACGTGCAGTAGACTCGGACCAACTGTGGTACTTGAAAACTGCAGCTTCGAGGTAGTTAAAGATGTTATATACCTTGGTACCGCCATAAATAAAACTAATGACATCAGTTTTGAAATTTGGAGTGTTGACCAACAAATGCTACTATGTAAGCAATTCAGAAACGAGGTAACCTCTCGCCAGACCAAACTCACAATCTACAAGACGCTGATACTACCCGTGCTGTTGTATGGATCAGAAGCATGGATACTTGCACAAGCAGATTAGGCAGCTCTCGGAGTGATTGAGAGAAACATTTTCCGAAAGATCTATGGGTCGATCTGCGTCGACAGTGAATATCGCCGTCGAATGAACCACAATCTATTCGACGGTGATATTCTGCACAATCTATTTTCGGACATCGACGTAGTCAGACGTATCGAGCTGCAGCGACTACGTTGGCTAGGTCATGTCGTGAGAATGGATGAGAATGCCCCACCACAAAAGGCATATAAAAGCGATCCAACTGATGGCTCTCACAGAATTGGAAGCCCGGTGGTCTTTTAAATTGGAAAAAGCTATGCACAAAACCGTCGCGCCTGAAAATCTTTTTTAAGTTCGGCTTATGGAACAAATGTTCTATCACAAGCCAGCTAATAAGAACCCAATGTACCAAAATTTCAGCGAATTCGGTTGAAAAAATGCGCTCAAGAACCACAATATACCGAAAATTGAGGGGTGCCCTTATATTGAGGGGTGCCCTAAACATGGACCGATATAGCCAATCTTCGAACTTGCCCAGCCTGCAGACAAAATTTATTACAATGCAAAATATATCTCAATCTACTCAATCCTTAAGAGGCTAGTTTGGTTACAACAAAGACTATTACGCTGATCAAGAATATACATAATTTATAGGGTCGGAAATGATTATTTCGATGAGTTAAAACGGAAAAACAAAATGAATATACCCTCCATACTATTGCGGAAGGTATAGAAATTAAATCCAACATTGTAGCTCAAATGATCCCTGAAATATATTATTGAAAAAATCTGCAAATCCACGCATATAGTTGAAGAGGTCCTTATTGGCCTGAAGATTCCTTAAAAAATTTAATTTAAAAAAATCTGAAATTGTCATTCCATTTTTTTTTAAATTTAAAACATAAAAGTGGGAAGTTCTTTGATAAAATATTTTTTTTTAATTCGATGCTCAATGCTCTGTTGGTACTTGGAAAAATATATGTTTTATGAAATTCAACCTAAAATCCAACACCTGTGTCTGCGTATCCTCTGGCCTATGACTGGCCACTAATTTTCTTAGGTTAAATAACTTCCCTTTTGTATAATCCCAACTATATACATGTATGTATGTGAGAATATTTGTTTGTATATATTTATGAATGAACTCTCTAAAATACAATCTTGACATAGATTTTTCGGGTCATCCCTAATTGTAGGTCAAAATATTTTTCACAACAATAAATACAAACATATATGTATATACGAGTGTGTGTATATATATCTAATGGTATGCAAGTGCCACACATGTTTGGCTAAGTGTGTGCGCCCCTGTTTATATATGTTTAGAAAAATAAAAATACAAAAAGTAAAAAAAACCACCCATGAATATAAAAGTAAAATATTGAATAGAAGAAAAATATTAAGAGTCAATAGACTGACTGGCTGACATTGTGTTGTGTTTTAATGTGTATGCTTCTGCTGACGACGACGTTAAATTTTCAAATGTTTTTTTTCGGATTGTTTTGAGAATTTCCGATTTAAAAATAGATTAGTTTTGCCATTTTTGTAAAATGTGTGTGAAAGTTTGTTTGTTGTTGTTTTTTTTTCTAAGTAAAAATACAAAAGTACCACCATCACAACCACCACATCATTATAATAAGGTCAATGTCAGAGAGGCGTGCAACGGATGCCGATCCATCGTTAATGCCATCACATTTAGAACGTGGCGTATAATCCGCAGATCTAAGGCAAATATATTTGAATGGCGCCAAAGGCCTTACATTTCTAATTGTTTTGAGTGGCGCGAATAAAAAGGTGAGGTGGAGAAAGTGGTTGGCTTTCATAGGGTGGAAGTAAAGGGGGAAGGGATGATGAATGCAAATGCATCGATACATTCATCAATGGCAAATGAGGCGTAGTTAAATTGAAATATTTGCAAAAATAAGTGTTTTTGATAATAACCAGTTCGATAAAAACAATGAATGAATGCAGTGCTTATTTCATAGAAATATATTATTTGAAAAATCCACACCAATAGCACGGATTGACCTTGAAAAAATATACACAGACGGGTCGGATAGTATTGAAAAATAAGGTTTAAAAAGCAGCCACACCTATTGGTCGGATGGCCAATGAAAAAAAAAAATAAGAAAATTAACCCCTATTATTTAAACCCGTAAGGAAATTCGGGGCCGAATATATGATACCCTGCAGTAGGCTTCAAAATACTTTAAACAGAATTGTATGTCACAAATCTTCTGTAACACAAAATTCTATTCAAAGATCGTTGGAGCGTTTAAAGAGTCTAACATCCCACATGCAATGCTGATAAGACTGTTATTGTTTTTTTAATCCATGCCAGGGTTATGGTTGAGTCACTCCAGGCATAAACCTTCTTCTTATTTTTCACTACTTTCATAATTTTTCTCAGCAAGCGATCTTGCACAGACTTCTAGCTTCGGAAGAGTCTTCCTATTCTCATATAGGATTAACCTTACTTTTGGCTGCCACCAATGACACTCCACCTGAAGTCTGTATATAAACTACGGCTGCATACGCCTTGGAAAATCCCCTATTTTCGAACAAAAATCTTGACCGATTAAACTTTCCCTACTTCATACATACTATAGATAGGTATGTACCAATAGCGTGTTAAAATTTGTAATTTTTTCAAGGGCAAGCCTACATTTGGGGTTTGATTTTTAAAGAATATTTTTCAAGGTCCAGCCTACATTTAGGAGTGGATTTTTAAACTATGGGCTGCACAAAGCTATAATACCTACACAACTATGATGTCAGGGCATTATAGCTTTGTGCAGCCCAAAGAGTGTAACGCCGCGAAATATTGGTCCTAGACCCATCTATAAGAATACCGATCGTCACCACCTATAAGTATACTGAGTCGATCTAGACATTAGTGTCCGTCCGTCTGTCCATTATAATTTGTAAACACGATATAGGCCACAGTTATGGACCAATCTTCACGAAATTTTGCATGTAGGATGGGTTCGGTCTAATGAAGACCCCTATTGTTTTTGGTGAACATCGGTTAATATTTTGGGGATGAAATGGACCAAAAACTGTATTTTTTGTCTAATTTTCTGATCGCCCCAGAGGCCGGAATTATGGCCAAACATCTCGAATTTTAACATGGATAAAGATCGATCGATGATAAAGATCGATCAATGGTCAAATGGACCCTTACTTTTATGTGCAAAATTACAAAATCTGTATTCTATAGCGTATATATTTACTCCTGAAGGACATAGAGCCGAGAAGTTAATAGCATATTCAGGAGGAGTGGTTGGCCTTCAAATTGATACCAATTATATTGTCGTATGTACTTGGATGTGGGAGTTACATGTAAATATTTACAGGTGCTTACGTATTCGGATATTAGTTAATAAACCATTTCCACACTAGAGGGCGGAAATATAGCGCTGATCGCTTTGAAATGTTCCATGAGGTTCCAGTTATGGTCAAGGACAACGCCTATAATTTTCGGTGATGATCAGATAATAAATTTCGGATGAAGTGGGCCGAAATTTTTTTTTTTCAATTCGATCTATAGGCTACAATTATAAGCCGAACATCACAACACAACCCGCGGTGAAAGGAGTATGGATGTACTGAATATCGGTAATATTCCGCAAATATTTCAGTGTAAGGAAGAGGTGTTGTTGACCTCTAATCGGGCAAGAGGGTGCAACTATCACAAAATATTACCCAGGCTCGGAATAAAAATCCGCTCCGCCCACTGCTTTTTCATTAGCTTGGGTAGGAACATGAACATATGGGAACTATATAGAAACTGGGAATTACATGTATTGAATATTTTTTGGGAATAAGTTTTTTATCTATTAGAGGCACTTCTGCACCTTCAAAATATATTAGAAAATGGGTTAGGCCATTTAAATGAGGTCTGTGTTAAATCATTGACCCCATCTCGTAAAAAATTCTGTAAATATATTGTTCAACATCCAATATTCTGGAATGCGAAGATGCAATCCGATCAGTTATAAAATACTGCCGAATCCTTCTCATGGCCGAAAATGGGGCCGGACCTTTATATGTGGGTCTAAGACAAAACATGAACCTATACGACCTCCAAAAATATTCTTTAAAAATCCACGCCTTATTGGTCGATTAGTCCTCGAAAAATATTCTTTAATTCTTTAGTATTGGATGGTATTTGAAAAACATGTTTTAAAAATACGACCCGTATAGGTCACACTATGTTCGACTTCAGCAACCCTTTCTTTTTTTAAAATTCATAAAAAAAAATATTTTATTTGTTTTGTTAAAAGAAAGTGCATTGAAATCCGTTTCTAAGAATCGTGAGAAATTTTGAAAAACACTTTTTTTCATTCTTTTCTCTTTCTCTCTCTCCCTCGCTCTCTCGCTCTCTCTCTTTGATTTTTCGTTGAGTGATCGTTAGCATTTTCCCAAACGAATATTTGTTTCATTCCGATGTATGTTTGGCACGCCAATCGATCTGTGCGGGCCTTCTTAAAGATTTGCTACATCTTTTGAAAATCAGTTCTCGCGAAACATTCGAACAACAAATGTTTGAAAAAATTACACGTTTATAATTTTTCGCCGGAAAAAATACAAAACAAATTGGCGTGTTGAGTTTCGGAATTTTGTGTTGTTGTGTTTTTTGGTTTGTTAAAAAAAACAGATTTCCTTTTCGTCTTTCATTTTACCGCATAAAAATTCATGATTGTCTATTAGAACATAAGTATATATATTTATACCGAATGACAGATGCGGATTGCGGAATCATAAACAAAAAAAATGTGTTATTTCAAATAATCTCTGAATCTCTTTATAATTTTTTTAATATAGTTACAAAAAACATCCCAATAATCATCCATATAACATCATCATCATGAAGTGTTCGGCTTCGCCATTAGCCGCCAATTTGTTGTTGGCTTTTTATGCCGTTTTATTTTCACTTGTGATTCAAGTGGCCAATGCATCGGTATTTGGTATTGGAGCCCGTATGTTCGGCGATCAATTGCTAATGAAAGATATTCTGCGAACGCCATTTATCTCGCTGACCAAGGAGACTGTCATTACCTTCAATTATGCCATACCGGAGCCAATTACCTATATTGAAATGATATCGGATGAGGTAAGAATGAGAAAAAAATACAAAAATCCAATCTAGGATTTTCGGTTAAGAAGAAAGAAGAGAAATATTCTTTAAAAAATCCACGCCTTATCTGGCCGATTCGACCTGCAAAAATATTCTTTAAAAAAATCCACGCCTTATCTGGTCGATTCGACCCTCAAAAATATTCTTTAAAAAAATCCACGCCTTATCTGGTCGATTCGACCCTCAAAAATATTCTTTAAAAAAATCCACGCCTTATCTGGTCGATTCGACCCTCAAAAATATTCTTTAAAAAAATCCACGCCTTATCTGGTCGATTCGACCCTCAAAAATATTCTTTAAAAAAATCCACGCCTTATCTGGTCGATTCGACCTGCAAAAATATTCTTTAAAAAATCCACGCCTTATCTGGTCGATTCGACCTGCAAAAATATTCTTTAAAAAATCCACGCCTTATCTGGTCGATTCGACCTGCAAAAATATTCTTTAAAAAATCCACGCCTTATCTGGTCGATTCGACCTGCAAAAATATTCTTTAAAAAATCCACGCCTTATTTGATCGATTCGACCTGCAAAAATATTCTTTAAAAAATCCACGCCTTATTTGATCGATTCGACCTGCAAAAATATTCTTTAAAAAATCCACGCCTTGTTTGATCGATTCGACCTGCAAAAATATTCTTTAAAAAATCCACGCCTTATTTGATCGATTCGACCTGCAAAAATATTCTTTAAAAAATCCACGTCTTATAGGTCGGTTCGGCCTGCAAAAATATTCTTTAAAAAATCCACGTCTTATAGGTCGGTTCGACCTGCAAAAATATTCTTTAAAAAAACTACGCCTTATTTGATCGATTCGGCCTGCAAAAATATTCTTTAAAAAATCCACGCCTTATTTGATCGATTCGAACTGCAAAAATATTCTTTAAAAAATCCACGCCTAGTGGTTCGGACCTTGTGAAAAAGTTCTTTAAAAATTCTGTTGTCTCCTTGCAGGAAATCTACGTTAATGTCGATTTCAGTTATGAAAATGATTTAATTAACGGAACCATCCGACGAATGTTACCAAATATTACCCAGGATCCAACCACTGACTCGGAAAGCAATAAAGACCCCTTCGAGGTGTTAATACAAATCTATGGTTATCATCAACTTCCTCAGAATGTAAATTCCCGGTATATTATAAATCGTGGTCAAAATCTTTATGACCTACTGAAATCCAGTGCGGAACCTGAGGCCACCATCAAGGAGACATTAAATCTCATGCGCGAAGATAGCAGAGCCCTGGAACATATGGACGAGGAATATGTTGAAGAGAATAATGATATATCATCAGATGTGGATGATCATCATGTGGAACACCATCAGCCTCCGGATCTATCCGACGAAGCTCTGTTCAATTCGAATATGAATAAAATCGTTCAATTGGGAGAGAGGCAGGAGGGTAAGGCAATGTCTGATTTTTCAATAATGGAAAAAATAATGTATTTCATTATCTTCAGGTGACTATTTGCTGTACCATGCCGATCAAACCTCCCCGGACACAACCGATGAACCCACAAATCACTCGGTGATATTTTATTTTATCGACAACAGTTTTATAACTTGTGTGGAATTTTTTATAATTGATGTAAGTATTAAAAAATGCAATTCAGCTCAGCTGAATTAGGTTTTCGATGGAAAAATTTCAATTCAGGTCAGCTGAATTGGGTTTTTATTGGGAAATCTTCAATTCAGCCCGGCTGATTGACGTTTCCCTTGGGAAATCTTCAATTCAGCCTGGCTGAATAAGGTTTTCTATAGGAAATCTTCAATTCAGCTTGGCTGAATAAGGTTTTCTATAGGAAATCTTCAATTCAGCTTGGCTGAATAAGGTTTTCTATAGGAAATCTTCAATTCAGCCTGGCTGAATAAGGTTTTCTATAGGAAATCTTCAATTCAGCTTGGCTGAATAAGGTTGTCTATAGGAAATCTTCAATTCAGCCTGATTGAATAAGGTTTCTCATAGGAAATCTTCAATTCAGCCTGGCTGAATAAGGATTCTCATAGGAAATCTTCAATTCAGCCTGGCTGAATAAGGTTTTCTATAGGAAATCTTCAATTCAGTCTGGCTGAATAAGGTTTTCTATAGGAAATCTTCAATTCAGCCTGGCTGAATAAGATTTTCTATAGGAAATCTTCAATTCAGCCTGGCTGAATAAGATTTTCTATAGGAAATCTTCAATTCAGCCTGGCTGAATAAGATTTTCTATATTTTCTATTATAAATCTTTAATTCAGCCTGGCTGAATAAGATTTTCTACAATAAATCTTCAATTCAGCCTAGCTGAATAAGGTTTCCTTTAAGAAATCTTCAATTTAGCCTAGCAGAATAAGGTTTCCTTTAGGAAATCTTCAATTCAGCCTAGCTGAATAAGGTTTCCTTTAGAAAATCTTCAATTCAGCCTAGCTGAATAAGGTTTCCTTTAGGAAATCTTCAATTCAGCCTAGCTGAATAAGGTTTCCTTTAGGAAATCTTCAATTTAGCCTGGCTGAATAAGGTTTCCTATAGGATAACTTCAATTCAGCCTGGCTGAATAAGGTTTTCTATAGGAAATCTTCAATTCAGCCTGGCTGAATAAGATTTTCTATATGAAATCTTCAATTTAGCCTGGCTGAATAAGATTTTCTTTAGGAAAACTTCAATTCAGCCTGGCTGAATAAGATTTTCTTTAGGAAAACTTCAATTCAGCCTGGCTGAATAAGGTTTCCGTTAGCAAATTTCAGCCATTAACTAATTCCTCTTTATGCCTTTCTTTAGCACTATTTAAATCACCCGCTCGCCACCAATTCCCATCCCATTGTCGAATATGAAAAACTGTCACAGCACACCCTCAAGGCAATTGTCACAGATCAACACACAACCAGCCTGTTCGTCGAAATGCATATCTATGGCTATGAGCCAAATGACAAACCTGTTGACTTTAAATCCTATTTGAAAAGTGGCCAAGTAGTCACAGCCAGTGATGGTGATGATGACGATGATATTGTGGATGTGCGAATACAACTGCCATTGACAGCGGAGAGACGCACTCGTGTCCTATTCAATCAGGCAGAAGCCGGAGCAGCAGAGGCATCAGCAACTGACGATGCTGGACAACAAGTCGGCATTTATAATTGGTTGATCGTCCTGATGATGACGACTTTGACAGTTCTAATGATTGGACGGCACAATGGCTATGGTGTTTAGAGTGCGCCGTCATTGTTTGTCGGGATGCTGACGACGATGATGGTGTCTGCGAGCAATGAATGGATGCTGAATGCCATTGTATTTATTTGTGAAGTATTTATTTATTTAGAATTGTCTAAGTTTTAATTTATCTTTGTATGTGTGCGTGTATGTGTGTAATATTAATATGAAATATATAACAAGTATTTAGTAATTAAATTGTAATTTCGAATTTGGTTATTAATTTACTTATTTTAGCAAGGGAGGTCCCTATTGAAATAATTAATAGCCTGTTTCACGAAAACGGGTATGGAAGGGTAGTTAGGATGATAGATACTAAGCATCGGCTCCGATTGGCTTTAACATGTCGAAGCCCAGGCTTATCTTGGTTCCTCTTCCATCTCAATTGTGGACACTGAGCTCCCCGCGGTGTCACCTGGGATAGCTATTTTCATCAACCGTTGAAATAGTGAGCGAATATGTGCCGCGAGTTCACACATAAGAACTACAAAAAATGGGTTGAGGGGTTAGTTGGCCACGCTCGAAAAACCCCTCCTACTATGAAAAAGCAACGACCAAACCTGCTCAATGTTGACGACTCCCACAAACGTTTAAGGGACCACGATCTGAGAATCTGCACTTGGAATGTGCGCACGTTGTACAGAACAGGGGCAGTTTTTGCATTGGAGGATGTACTCAAGAAGTAAAAAGTCGAAATTATTTTCATACAGGAAATGCGAAGGAAAGGGAGTGGCGTAAGTAAATCCTAAGATTACGCCCTGCCATGAAACGAGTCATGAATTTGGCTCGTCTCCAGATTTACTCCAGTAGATGAGCGATTTTCTATAATCCGTGAAAAAACATCCGACAACGGCATGAGGTTGATTGACTTCGCGGCAGCAAAAAACATGTTAATAGCAGTATCAGATTCAATTCAGATTCGATATACACAAGGGCACCTGGATTTCTCCTGATCGAACAACGAGAAATCAAATCGATCATGTTGTGATACACGGAAGGCATTCATCCATTGTTTTAGACGTTCGATCGATCCGGGGAGTGAATATCAATTTGGACCATTACCTTGTGGCAGCCAAGGTACGCACCCGTCTTTATGTAGCAGTAAAGGTGCGATCTAATGTAACACGGAAACTCGTCGTCGAAAACCTGCAAACACAATAGAGAGCAGAAACCTACTCCGCTCAACTTACCCATCTGCTTGGCGAAAACACTCCTTGTCCCGATAATAATATAGAAGCACAATGGCAAAGAATTGCCCCGACCTACAAACTGCAGCAAAAGCAACAATAGGGTACCAAAGTCCACCATCAAGAAATCCATGGTAGGATCAGGAGTGTCGTAATGCTACTGAAGCGAAAAACGAAACCTGCAGACAGTAGCAAAACGCAATGCAAGAGAGAATTGTCGGGAGAAAAGAGACAGGAAAAATGTATTTTCAAAAGAAAGAAGAGAGACCAAGAAAAACGTGAGCAAACCGAGATTTACATGAGTCAGAACGTAGTTTGGAAATTTTACAAACGAGTAAAACACCAAACCTTAGGCTTTGTTGCAGGCACATCGTCCTGTAGAGATGAAGATGGAAACCTGGTGACAGATACAGACAGCGTGTTGAAGATTTGGAAGGAGCATTTTTCAAAGTTTCTGGTATCAAATAGTGGCGGTATAGAAGATAGCCAATAAGAGATGATGATATAGATTATATATCCAAGAACAATAAAGCAGCAGGAGTCGATGTCTTACCAGCCGAACTATTCAAGACTGGTGGTCAGATGCTGGTGAGGAGCATGCACCAGCTGATTAGTAAAATTTGGCTAGATGAATGCATGCCCAATGATTGCATCAGCAGCATCCTGTGTCCCGCACACAAAAAAGGAAACAATACGATATATGCCAACTATAGAGGAATAAGTCTCCTTGAACTTGAACGTGGAACTTGAAAACTACAGCTTCGAGGTAGTGAACGATTTTATATACCTTGGCACAGCCATAAATAAAACTATTGGCATCAGTTTTGAAATTCGGAGAAGGATTGTGATGGCCAACAGATGCTAATATGGTCTGAGAAAACAATTTAAGAACAAGGCCATATCTCGCAGGCCAAACTCACACTTTATAAGACACTGATACTACCGTGCTGTTATATGGATCTGAAGCATGGGTACTTACGCAACCAGATGAGGCAGCTCTTGGAGTGTTTGAGAGAAAAATTCTCGAAAGATCTATGGGCCGTTGTTATATCATCTATTCTCGGTCGACGATATATTCAGACATAGTAAGCTGCAGCGACTACGTTGGCTAGGTCATGTTGTGAGACCTTTGAGGGTCATCGGAGCTATAAGCATTAACTTTTCTAAACTGTATTTTTGGAGGACCAACCGAACTATAAGCTTACATTTTTTTAAATAAAATTTTGAAGTTCCATCCGCCCAATAAGCGAAGACCCTATAAGCGTGGATTTTTAAAAATAATATTTTGGAGGCTCATCCGACAAATAGGCGTGGATTTTTAAAAATAATATTTTGGAGGCTCATCCGACAAATAGGCGTGGATTTTTAAAAATAATATTTTGGAGGCTCATCCGACAAATAGGCGTGGATTTTTAAAAATAATATTTTGGAGGCTCATCCGACAAATAGGCGTGGATTTTTAAAAATAATATTTTGGAGGCTCATCCGACAAATAGGCGTGGATTTTTAAAAATAATATTTTGGAGGCTCATCCGACAAATAGCCGTGGATTTTTAAAAATAATATTTTGGAGGCTCATCCGACAAATAGGCGTGGATTTTTAAAAAATAATATTTTGGAGGCTCATCCGACAAATAGGCGTGGATTTTTAAAAATAATATTTTGGAGGCTCATCCGACAAATAGGCGTGGATTTTTAAAAATAATATTTTGGAGGCTCATCCGACAAATAGGCGTGGATTTTTAAAAATAATATTTTGGAGGCTCATCCGACAAATAGGTGTGGATTTTTAAAAATAATATTTTGGAGGCTCATCCGACAAATAGGCGTGGATTTTTAAAAATAATATTTTGGAGGCTCATGCGACAAATAGGCGTGGATTTTTAAAAATAATATTTTGGAGGCTCATCCGACAAATAGGCGTGGATTTTTAACAATAATATTTTGGAGGCTCATCCGACAAATAGGCGTGGATTTTTAAAAATAATATTTTGGAGGCTCATCCGACAAATAGGCGTGGTTTTTTAAAAATAATATTTTGGAGGCTCATCCGACAAATAGGCGTGGATTTTTAAAAATAATATTTTGGAGGCTCATCCGACAAATAGGCGTGGATTTTTAAAAAATAATATTTTGGAGGCTCATCCGACAAATAGGCGTGGATTTTTAAAAATAATATTTTGGAGGCTCATCCGACAAATAGGCGTGGATTTTTAAAAATAATATTTTGGAGGCTCATCCGACAAATAGGCGTGGATTTTTAAAAATAATATTTTGGAGGCTCATCCGACAAATAGGCGTGGTTTTTTAAAAATAATATTTTGGAGGCTCATCCGACAAATAGGCGTGGATTTTTAAAAATAATATTTTGGAGGCTCATCCGACAAATAGGCGTGGATTTTTAAAAATAATATTTTGGAGGCTCATCCGACAAATAGGCGTGGATTTTTAAAAATAATATTTTGGAGGCTCATCCGACAAATAGGCGTGGACTTTTAAAAATAATATTTTGGAGGCTCATCCGACAAATAGGCGTGGATTTTTAAAAATAATATTTTGGAGGCTCATCCGACCAATAAGCGATGAATTTTTGAGGACAAATGGTATATCTACTGAAGGACCTTCCGAACTATAAGCGTTGATGTTTTATTTGTATTTATTTTGGAGGACCACCCGAACTATAAGCGTGGATTTTTCTAAACAACATTTTTGTAGGACCTTCAGACAAATAAGGCGTAGATTTTTTTAAGGACCATGCGAATAATATTTTTGTAGATTTTTTAAATAATATTTTAAATTTTTGATTAAATTTTTTGGTGTAACACGACTTTGTCTGAAACTGATTTAGTGCAAAAAAGATTGGGGTCTAGAACCGATAGGCAAATTTGTCTCCTATTAGCTTTAAAGCTACCGCTTTAAATTGCTTCCAAAAAGTTTTTTTCAAAATCTAACACACATTTTTTTATTTTCAAGACCTCCCAAAATTGTTAATAAAAATACCACAACAGCACAATAACAAGTAATTTTACTCTTGACAGCAAACATTTGGTTGGTTGTTCGAAAAAGTTGTTATTAAAACCAAAAACTTACCTCTGGTATATCATCGGGAACTTTTCCCATCCAGGATAACGACAGAATTGTGCAATCGCATTTTGTATTCGTGTTGCGCTCGAAATGGAGATGCATTATTTACAGACGTTTTGCTAGTTGTACGGTTAATAGTTGATGGCTAAATGTGTGTGTATGTGTGTACGAGGAGGAGGAGGTCCTTCGAGTTGGCTTTATTGCTGCTGTTGTTATTCAGGCGGATACTGTTTCTCTTCGTTTATATATGTACGGATGTTTATGGAGTGGGGGGAGTAAATTTGATTTTGTTTGCCTTTCGGTTTTGGTTGATTGATTTTTTATGGCTGTTGTTGTTACTCCTTCTTCTCTCTGTATATGTGTGTAGATTTTCTAAATGTGGATACAGATTGACTGCAATTTTGCTTATGATTTTCTTTATTTCTTCCTTGTGTCTGGGTAGTTATTGGGCGGTTGTTCCTTGAATCTACTTCTATTTTTTTTAAATTGCAATATTTCTACTAAAATATTTTTATTTTTGTTTTTCTATTTTGCTAAACTAACTACTCTTGCAATTATTTCCGTTTGCTATAAATAATAGCTACTGTTGTTGTCGTCATCATCGACATCATCATGGATAGTGTCATCAGCATCACTGACAGCATCATAAACGATACTCTCATTATCATGTCTTTCACAGCTTGTCTGGCAACAACAACAACCGACAACTTCATTGGCCAACTAAAAATCTGTTTCTTAACTGGAGGCAAAATGGTGTTCCTGGAAAAAGGAGAAAGAAAGAGAACAAATAATGGTTGAGTATTATGGAGGAAATGTTCGAGGAAATCATTAGAAAAATTAAAAACACAATGCTTTGATGATGTACGAAAAAGGACACAACAAACAAAACAAAACTAAGCATGTCAATTTTTTGGAGGATTGGATTTTTTAAAGAATATTTTTGAGGGGACCTAAAACAGGCGTGGATTTTTTAAAGAATATTTTTGAGGGGACCTAAAATAGGCGTGGATTTTTTAAAAAATATTTTTGAGAACAGGCGCAGTGTTCGCTTTGGCGGATGTACTCAGGAAGTTCAAAGCCGATATTATTGCCTTACAGGAAATGCGATGGAAAGGGACAGGCGTAAGTAAATCAGACGATTACGCCCTGTATTATAGCTGCCATGAAACGAGACATGAATTTGGCTGATTTGAATTTGGCGGATTTATGGTTAAAAGGATAATAAAATACCTCGTCCCAGATTCACTACAGTAGATCAGCGAATTGCTATAATCCGTATAAAAGCGAAGTTCTTCTACATCAGTCTCATTTGCGCCCGACCGAAGATAAAGATGAACAGACCAATGACATATTTTACGAGCGCCTAGAAACAGCATATGATCGTTGCCCTGGCCATGACATTAAAATTCTGCTAGGAGATTTTTATGCAAAAATCGGAAGGGAAAGGCCCCACCGTCGGAAAATCAGCCTCCACGAAGAAACATCAGACAACGGCATGTGGTTGATTGACTTCGCGACAGCAAAAAACATGGTAGTTAGCAGCACCAGATCCAAGCATCTCGATATACACAAGGTCATTTAGATTTCTCCCGATCGGACAAGGAGAAATTTAATCGATCATGTTGTGATAGACGGAAGGCTTCCATCCAATGTTTTAGACGTCCGATCGATCCAGAGAGCGAATATCGATTCGGACCATTACCTTGTGGCAGCCAAGGTACGCACCCGTCTTAATGTAGCAGCAAAGGTGTGATCTAACACAACAAGGAAGTTTGACGTCGAAATGCTGCAAACACAACAGGTAGCCGAGGCCTACTCCGATCAACTTACCCAACTGCTTGACGAAAACACCCCTTGTCCCGATAATAATAAGAAAGAAGCACAATGGCAGAGAATTGCCCACTCCCTACAAACTGCAGCAAAAGCAACACTTTGGCACCAAAGGCCACCATCAAGAAATCCGTGATACGATCAGGAGTGTTGTAATGCTACTGATATGAAAAACGCAGCGTATAGGGCAACCCTACGGGCAGTAGCAACACGTAATGCGATGGAGAACTATCGGGAGGAGGAAACGTATTTTCAAAAAAAAAGAAGAAAGAGCAAGAAAAACCTGAGCATGAGCAAATCGAGAATTACAGGAGTCAGAATGAAGTCCGAAAATTCTACAAACGGGTAAAAACCAAACCGAAGGCTTTGGTACAGGCACATCATCCTGTAGAGATAAAGAAGGAAACCTGGTGACAGATACAGACAGTGTGCTGAGGATCTGGAAGGAGCATTTTGAAGGAGTCAGGAGTCAGAATGAAGTCCGAAAACTCTACCAACGGGTAAAACGTCAAACCGAAGGCTTTGGTGCAGGCACATGCTCCTGTAGAGATAAAGAAGGAAACCTGGTGACAGATACAGACAGTGTGCTGAGGATCTGGAAGGAGCATTTTGAGAAGCTTCTGGTATAAAATAGTGGCGGTGAAGAGGATACCCCAGAACCCATAATAGATGACGGTACAGAGTGTATACCACCTAGCCAAGAAGAAGTCAGAATATCAATCAATCGGCTGAAGAATAATAAAGCAGCAGCTGCCGATGGGTTACAAGCCGAACTATTTAAGACTGGTCAGGAGCATGCACCAGCTGATTACTAAAATTTGGCTAGAAGAATGCATGCCAAATGATTGGAACCTCAGCATCCTGTGCCCCGTGCACAAAAAAGAGACAAGACGATAAGTGCCAACTATAGGGGAGTAAGTCTCCTTCCCATCGCATATAAAGTACTATCCAGTGTGGTGTGTGAACGATTGAAGCCAATGGTCAACGACATTATTGGACCATACCAATGCGGCTTCAGATCTGGCAAATCCACCAGATTGACCAGATATTCACTCTTCGCCAAATCCTGGAAAAAACCCACGAAAAACACATCGACACATATCACCTATCCGTCGACTATAAAGCCGCATTCGACAGGTCTATCCGTTCAGAGGTGTTTAAAGCCATGTCTGCGTTTGGCATTCCTGCAAAATTAATTCGGCTATGCAGGATAACTTTAACAGGTATAAGATCTGCAGTTAAATTCTGAAGTCGGAGCCCTTTAATACCAAATGAGGATTCAGACAAGGTAATAGTTTGTCGTGTGACCTTGTTAAGATCCTGCTGGAAAAGGTCATACGAGAGGCAAAAGTGAACGGAAATGGCACTCTGTACACATGTTACTCACCTACGCCGACGACATCGACATAATGGGTCGAACATTGAGAGTGGTAACAGCCACCTTTGAACAAATTGAGAAGGACTCTGCCAAAGTGGGTCTGGCAGTTAACGGCGAGAAGACCAAGCTGATGGTATCAACGCGCAAGACGTCCAGTAGACTCGAACCAACTGTGGAACTTGAGAACTACAGCTTCGAGGTAGTTAAAGATTTTAACGGCGAGAAGACCAAGCTGATGGTATCAACGCGCAAGACGTCCAGTAGACTCGAATCAACTGTGGAACTTGAGAACTACAGCTTCGAGGTAGTCAAAGATTGTATATACCTTGGTACCGCCATAAACAAAACGAATGACATCAGTTTTGAAATTCGGAAAAGGATAGTGATGGCCAACCGATGCTACTATGGTCTGTGCAAACAACTCAAAAGCAGGGCACCTCCCGCCAGATCAAACTCACACTCTACAAGACGCTGTTACTACCCGTGCTATTATATGAATCTGAAGCAAAAGAGAGAAAAATTTTCCGAAAGATGTATGGGCCGATCTGCGTTGACGATGAATATCGCCATCGAATGAACCATGAGTTGTACCAGCTATTCGCCGACATCGATATTGTTAGACGTATTGAGCTCCAGCGACTACGATGGCTAGGCCAAGTGGAGCGATTGAATGAGAATGCCCCAGCTCAAAAGGCATATTAAAGCGAGCCTACTGATGGTTCCCGTAGAAGGGGAAGGCCAAGAATCAGATGGAAAGACCAAGTAGAATACAACATCTTGGAACGTGGTCCTTCAATTTGGAGGAGATGCGCACAAGACCGACGCGCTTGGAAACCTTTTTTAAGCTCGGCTTATGAAACAACCTCAGCCAGCTAAGTAAGTAAAGTAAAACAGGCATGGATTTTTTAAAAAATATTTTTGAGAGAACCTAAAACAGGCCTGGATTTTTTAAGAATATTTTTAAGGCAACTAAAATAGGCGTGAATTTTTAAAGAATATTTTTAAAGCAACTAAAATTGGCGTGAATTTTTTAAAGAACATTTTTGAAAGGACCTAAAACTGTCTTGGGTTTTTTTAAAGAAGATTTTTTCTCTCAAAGATATTTTTTGTTTGTCTTTAAATCCTTCAATATTGAATATGCAAATGTCCTAT
>NW_026879990.1:0-28265 GCF_032173495.1 Musca vetustissima
CCTCCTTGGTATTACAATGGCTAAAAATGCATTCACCATATCGGCAAATGTGAGTGGATGGTGTATTGCGTACATATTACGTAGGCAATCCATATTACTACCACCATCATCATCAGCAACAACAACCAACAACATCAGAACAACAACAACAGCAGCAACAGCAGGATCATTCTCATCACGAAGAAGAAAACTAACAAAGAACGAAATTGAAATGTGTAATAACCTGAAAGGTTAATAGCTTGGCATGGCGGGCATAGTACAATACAACGCCAATGATGATGAGTAGAGAAAAATATAAAACAAACAAAAAAATCATATCGTAGAAATATATACTCTATTATATATAAACTTTTCTCAATAACATCAACAACAACACTATAAAAAATCGACCTCTGTTGCTGCCGCCGCTGCCTATTTCAATCTACTTTTCCCTTTGTTTTGTTTTTAAACAACTATCGCAGAAAACGAAAGATTTTTTAAAATCAAATTACTAATTCCATTCACAAAGGACTCTCCATCTACTACTACTAATAATAATTATGAATGAATAAACCGCCAATGGATTTTTTTCTATTGCAACTACACAACAACAGCGAACAGCGAAAGAAGGTATTACCAGCTTATTTTTACATACTATACAAATTCATTAACTCAAAAGCTATCGAAAATCGGAGATGATGAGCCGAAAAGGAATACAACTACTTTTTATGCTTCCAAACAAATTTGGCGAGCATGTGATTGTTTTTGTAGGAGAATTATACGATTTTGGCAGTCAGCGGTTTTTTGTTTCTTCAAAGTCACTATTTTATAGGTAAGTGTTAATAAATTATATATGTATTTCTGATTAATTATTATTATTTAATTAATATGAAAGGACTTGACAATACTTTTCTAAAACTATAACTCTTAATGATATAAAACTATTGTTAGGTTTAAGATTTTAGAGTATAGAGGTTTCTGGAACAGATCTTGACCTTGTGGCTAGGTTCCCATTCGTAAAAATAAATTGAATTGAATTTAAAAAATGACCCATTCTTTCAGTGGGTTGTATCCGTCATTATAATACATTTCAGAATTGTTTCGACGAGGCAGAGATAGAGATCATGGTGGGGGTCTCGCATTCATCATCCAGCGAGATGTCAGATATACCCTGACTTCCCCTCCGTCTCCTTCCCAGTCTGATCCTTTCCTAGAGGTTTTGAGCAGTTCATTTTCATTCCGACGATTCTGAAATTGAAATTGTCAATGTATATATTCCGCCCGTCAACAGCATTGGGGCCAGTTATCATCCACCTGCAGCAGGGAGATTTCAACGCTCATCATGAGATATGGTATACTCAACTTCCTAACAATCCTTGCGGTATTCTTATTGCAAACCAGATAGACGAGTCCGATTCCATCAATGAGGAATCCTCTACTGCCAGGTGTTCGAGCTCTCCGGATATTCCCATCGTCAGTCAGCTCCGTATACTTCCAAACCAAGGTCGCTTTAAATTCAGACCATATTCCCATCCTGGTCACGGGAGAGAAACCCAGCGATTTGTGGGCCCGATCAGCGTACTTTTATGAATTATTATAAAGCCAACTGGCACGGCTTCACAAAATTCATTGAGGAATCCTAAAGTTCTATGCGCCAGCCGTATGTGCCAGAAAGGGTGAGAAGATTTTCCAAGAAACAATTCTAAAAGCGGCAGAACGCTCCATTCCGCCGGGCAGAATTCCTCCAATGAGACCAAATTATCCATCCAGGGCATCCAGATTGACACATCAACGCGACCAACTCCGTGTCGAAACCCCTCGTCTGCGTAGGCGAGTAACATATGCTGTTTGGTGTACAGTTTGCTATTTTTGTTCACATTTGCATCTGGTATGAACCTGTAAAACAGGTCGCACGACAAACTGTCACCTTGTCTGAACTCTCGTTCGGTATTAAAGGGCTCCGAGAGGTCCTTTCCGATTTTAACTGCTGACTTTGTGCCAGTTACAGCTATTCTGCATAGCCGTTTTAATTTTGCAGAAATGCCGACCGCTGACATTGCTTTAAACACCTCTGAACGGATAGGGCTGACGAATGACTTTATAGTCGACGAATAAGTGGAATGTTTCGATGTGTTTTTCGTAGGTCTTTTCCAGCGATGGGAAGGAGACTAATTCCCCTATAGTTGGTACATATCGTCTTGTTTTCATTTTTGTGCACGCGACATAGAATTCTGAGGTTCCAATCATTGGGCATGCATCCTTCTAGCTAAATTGTACTAATGAGCTGGTGCATGCTCCTGACCAACATCTGACCACCGGTCTTGAATAGTTCAAAAAAGCTATTTTCGGTCCCAAACTATTACTATATAACAACCATGGTACAATAATACAAGGTAGGGCAGCTTGAGGTGAATAGCAAAAAAGCAACTATGCACGTGTGGCTTCTTTTGCAAAAATAAAATAAATATACGCAACAAGTGTTTGTGTTTATTTGACATTTTTTCAATACAAAACTAAAAACGCGAAAAATGAATGAAAGGTTATGATTTCTTCCCAAAATCCAGTAGGGAATATCATCAAATGTTTGTTTCATCCATAACAAAGTAATTACTTTCAGACGAACATATTAGAAACATAATTTTCATTTCAATTAAATTTGAATATATTTCAATTTATTTTGAATTTATTTGACATATTATTGAAAACAATACACACACAAAATATGTATTTTGATTTGATGGAACAAGCCACCTTGAGAAAAAATTGTAATCAGTTGGTAGCTGTGCCCTACCTTGTAATAACTATACCATGATAACAACCTTGTTCTTAGTATAATACTATCTTATTTTTTATAAATTTATATTTGGTTTTTAAAATAAATGTTATTTTTTGTTTTATTTCAGTAAATTGATTTTGACACACACTTATGCTGGTACTGTTGCCGAGAACGTGTTTTCCACAATTTACTACAAAAAACTAATGGTCAAGATAGCGCAACACTCCGAAAGATCTACATTCAATGTGTCGTTGCATTTGCAACAACAATAATAATTACAAAAACAAAAATATATATATTTTTCTCTGATTTATATCTAGTCATATGTCACATGAAAACGAGATTATTATTTTGTGTTAAAAACAACAAACAAAACAAAAAAATAAATACAAATATATATTTTTTAGACTTTAATATTATTTATCTCTAATCATATATTTTCATATTAAAAACAAAGGAAAGAAAAAAAAAAACAAAACAAAAAACATTTAAAGCTTTAATAATCGTAACATTAAAAAAATTCTGATTTAAGTTTTCGTTTCTATATAATATTTTTTTTACACATATACATACATACATTTTTAGTTTAACTTGAAAATATTTATATTTTATAGAACAAAAAAATCGCGCCAAGGAATTGTTAAAAAACAAAATTATAACATTTAATATACACATAACATATATATATATATATTTGTAAGATCAACGGCAACAAAAACAAAAAATAAATAAGAAATTAATAATAATTTAATTTAGTCATATATAAAACAAAAACAACTTGTTAGTTATATTTGTATGTAAAAAAAACAATTAATATATACTACACAGAGATACAAAAAAACACACAAATCAGATTCATGGGGTTATATATTTTTTTATAATTTAATTAAAATATAAAACAACAACTAAAAGAACTGTAGAAATCTTAGAGAAATTGTGGTATCATAATTTTTTGCGTTTCCATTCAAACACAAACACTCAGACATTATAATAATAACAACAACAATGTAGGTGTTTATATGTTATATGTGTTTATAAAAAACAAATTGAAAACAAAAAAATCATCATAAAAAACGTTTCACAATCAATTTAAAACTAAAAATGAAATGAAAACACACGAACACCAGTTTTTTTATGTTTCTCACAAGCAATGATGAGATTTCAATATTTTTTCTATATAAGTTATCGATCAAATCAATCATCACCAAAAAACAAAGTAAACAAAAACAAAATTTTCTAGCAGGTATTTGATTCGATTCAATATAAATCGTGGTAATTTGTCATAAAACGAAAACGAATGTTTTGTGTTGTATTTTTAAGGTAATTTTAGAATCACATTTTAGCTGGATTTTTGCATATTCGTATGCATGTACGCCTCATTTATTTGTATCAAGTATGAACCCTATTTGAACTCTCCTCGTTTTTACATAGGCGATAGCAATCAACCGCACTTCCCATTACTTCACCTATCGAAGGCTTTCCATACCGTCAACCATGCCATGCTGTTCGAGGACCGAAACTTTAAATAACCAACTATATGTGTAGACGCCAGTTATATGTGGAATTCAGAAACATGAAGTCTAAACCCCGTAGAGTGAAACAGAGAGTTCACCAAGGAGGGGTGATATCTTCGAAACTGTTTAACTTCTACCATTCTGATATTCTACAACCATCGGACGGCATAGAGATCGTAATGTATGCGGATAATTATACGATCAAGGCGTCGGTCCCATTATTGATGACATTTGTGAGAGGTTAAACTAAGCTAAACATAGCTGATCTCGTAAATTTCTTCCATATAAAAAAATCTGCCACGAAAACAACAGCCACACACAGTTTATCACATGGACGGCTGAAATGAAGGTTCCGTCGATGAAGAACTGTTTTCGACCACAAACTACCCCAAGATACTAGGTTTATCGTTCGATTGCCTTTTCAAGCCGTCCGAGCATGCCGCTGCTTTATGCGATAAGCTGAGAAGTAGAAATAATGTCTTCAAGTCGCTAACCGGCAGCACTTGAGCGCTGACAAAGAAACCTTCCTGACCTCTTATAATGCAATAGGCCGGTCAGTGGTAAGCTATGCGGCGCCAGTGTGGTTTGCGAATGTAAGAGGAAGAATATCCAGACATGCCAATGCTGCCCTGAAAACTACAACAGGGTGTCTTCTCATGACTCCAGTGGACCATCTTCATGAGGAGACGAAGATCTACCCATCTATCGACACAATTATATGTTGTCGGTGCAGTACTTGCCAGGAACATCCCTGCCATAGTCTTATGGACAGAACTCCCCCGTTCAGGCACGTTAGGAGAGATCTTCATAATCTAGAGAGAGATGTCCAAATATATAAAATGAACCTCTATATCAAGAAGGCTATCAAGCAGGTCTAAATGGTATTCACACAGACGCAGTCGCTAAGGTAGTAGAGCAGTATTGTGTAAATACCATAATCGGAGACCATCCATCCCAGCAGAGGGAAAACAGCTGCCCCGGCAAACACAAGTTATCTTAGCTCAACTATGATCCAGATGGTACAACCGCCTCAATTTCTATTGGACAAGAAATTATGGCTAGATACCTAATACATGTCCACACAAACCGTTGCTCCTCTTCAACTGTCCAGCTAAGCCGACACACCTATAGCCGAATTCTCTATAGACACAACCCATTCAAGTTTCAAGATAGAGAAACCAGAACCAGACAATCCATAACCCACAACATTTAATTTGTTGCTACAACAACAACAACTACTACTATTACCCTATTTGGAGGTAAAGATATCTGATTATGATATCTTTACCTCTAGTTTAGATGATAAAGATCTGCAACATTTAAGTGTTTAAGTGTCCGTTCCATTTTTTTCTGTTACCCGCCTTGGAAGCAAGCGGCATTTCGTTTTCTACATTTAATCTCCTGTTGTATGGGTTCCTAGTTGGTTAGGTTCCACAGCTCTAGGTTACTTATGGAGAAGGGCCAGCATATTCCGTATATGACCCTGAGGCATCTGTTAACGAACTTCTTTTGATGGTGTTTGACACAAGCCACTACCGTATAGCAGTCTTTATACAGGCTTCGAATATATTCTAAAGTTGATTTTCCTGGATATATGTGTATGTTTCCGCTTCATTAGTGAGAGAGATTTGTTCACACTAGACGACGAGGAGGTCTACCTCCAGTTTGGTACCGCTTGGAATATATTGACAGATTGGCTATGTCATTTATTGAGGTCTACCTCCAGTTTGGTACCGCTTGGAATATATTGACAGATTGGCTATGCCATTTATTGAAACATCATTGTTAGATACACTTGCAAGGCCTTAGTTGCTCGTTGTTTATAGAAGCCTGCACGGTCGACAAACTCTTGGGCCAGTGTCAATCGTAAGATTGTCGGAACACCTAAGCGTTGGGAACGTCACTTCAAGGAAAAAGTAATTCAATACCAAGAGGTTGGTTATTTTGAGTCGCCAATTTTCTATCGGCGATTTTGGGAACATTGGCACTTGGTAATTTCGCATGAAGACTAACTATATCCCAGATCCGCTGATTGTCCCCGACTTAGTATTTAATGCTTTTTTGGAACACTTCGAAATCTCACTTATTAATATTGACCCAAGTTTCAGGGTAGCCTCCAAATACCCTCAATAATCGGTATTTTGGTGATTTTAGATAAGTTTTTCAATCGAATTGACTGTAATTTGGTGTCAAATCCCTCTACCAAAAATTATTAATAATCCTTTTTTGGGGATTTTGAAAATAACCGAATTGGCTGTAGTTCGGTATTTTGTATTCTCATTAGGTGTCTCAAATCTCTCTACCAAAAATTATTAATATTGACTCATGTTTCAGGCAGCTCTAAAATTACCAAAATATCGAATATAGGGGGAGACCCTATATTAAATACAATAAATAACTAATTTCTATTTAATAAAATTTCTTAAATATTCGCCCATGTGACATGTTCCGAGAGTTTTTGAATTCCCATACTTTTTTAAATTCCCAAGTTGTGCAAAATGGTGTGCTCAATTTCGAGCGAAAGTGCGGCTCGAAAGCATAGCTGTGTTCAATATGTTACGAAATGTGTTCAATAAAAAAACATATGTTTCATTGGAATTTGAAATTTGTTTACCAACAAAATTAAGAAAAAAATATGCCTGCTGTCTTATTAATTGTCCTGGTTTCTACCAGAAAAAGTCAAATGATACTGGAACGTGTTAATATAAGCCATTTATGGATATTTTGACAGAAGTGGGTCCTTTCATACACAAGTGTGCCATTCCCGAAAGCCTCCAGTTAGCAGGTACCTTGAGATTTCTGGCTGTTGGTGGGTTTCAGAGGGTAGTGGCAAATGATTTAAATATAAGTGTTGATCGCATGTAAATATTGTGGAGAGTAATGAGTCCTAGAAGAAAAAGTGTGTGCAAGCTGTGGACAGCTGCAGACCAGGATCCAGCCATGATGCTTTTATTTGGCATATGAGTGCAGCTAGGCAGCATACAAAAGAGGAAATGGTATGCAAAATAGTTGGCTTCTAGGAGACAGTGTTTCTAAACTTTTTTTGACGCCCTATAAACAAGTGGAGCATGGATATTGTCAACATCGATATAATGAAGTGCACACATCTGCAAGAAAAATTATTAAAAGGACTATTGTAAATCTTAAAAGTAGATTTTTTATAGGTTCTATTTTTATTTTGATCATATCGTGGTTGAATTGCCAGATTGATCTCAAAAATGTTACCCGCTGTTTTTGATAAAAGGAGCCCTTTTTTATTTTCTTAAATTTTACTATAAAAATTAATGTAAATACTGTATTTTTTAAATAAATATTTTAAAAACACGTTAAATATTACTTCAGCGTTCTTTTTCAACTTGTACGTGCTCAGAAAAACACGTACGATCTCATTTCGTTTTCAATCCACAAGGCTATATGTGCTCGAAATTTGGGAAAATGTTTCACATTCGAGCAAACTCGAAATGCAGCACATGGGCGATTATTTTTATTTGGAATTGAAATCGTGAAATCGTTTTATGACAAATCACAACGACATTGAATCCACAAACATATTTTTTATGATTTAGTTTTTCTTCATAATTATATATGTTTTTTAAATAATGTCATTACCAATCTGTAAATTAATATCATCATAACCCATTTAATGTTATTATATAAATAAAAAAATGAAAAAAAAATTATTATTATATGTTCAAATTAAACAATAACATTATAGATATATAAGTTGTAATTTTGATGAACAACAAATAACTATCTATCTCTGATCTAAAGAAACGAATTAAATTTTAAGTTTTTTGTTTCCAATTTAGGGTTTTTATTTAGTTTTGTATTTTTTTATGGACTTCTATACTACGACGACAAGGAAATTGTAATAATTTTTTTGATACTGATGATGACTTTAACATTAGAAATTTTAAGCTATTAACAAAGATATCAAAACACAATGTTTAGGAAACAAACTACTGAAAAATCAACGAATGCTGCTTTAATTTAAAAAGAAAAAACTCTTTTTGTATAATTTAACAAAAATATTTTCTATGTTCTTGCACAAACATAAATTTTTATGATTAGTTATTTATTTTCCATTGACGTGAAAAAATAAATGAATAAAAAACTTCCAACAACAAAAAAAAGTACACAATATCTGTTTGGTACAAACAATGCAACAAAAACAAAACAAATGAAACAATAATAAATTAAACAAATTAATTTAACAACACTCAGACACACACAAAATACAACAACAAGTATGTACTGTAAACCACCCATTTTTTTAGAATCGTAACAGAAGAACAAAACAAAAAAAATACAAAATCATCTTAATTTAATGAAACAAATATCATTAATATATAATTAAAGAATGAACTAAGAAAAAAAAAAAACAACAACAACCCAAAAAACTCTTAAATATCTCTATTATATATATTAAAGAATGCCATATTGAAATGTAAAAAAAACAAAATATATATGTAATTAAATTTGAAACTAAGTATGACAAAAAAACACGCACACTTTGTAATAAAGAGATGAAAAAAAAATTAACTTGTATACATATAATAATATATACTTATATATATAAATATATATATTTTTGTAAGTTAAAAATATTGTTTATCAAAAATGTGTTTTGTATTATATATTTAGTAAGAGAAACATACATACATCTTATATACTTGTTAAATAAAAAAACATAAACAAGAAATTACAAAATCATATGTACACCACAATATACATATTTTGAAAACAAAGAAGAAGAAGAAATGAAACTAAATAACATAATTACAACTCTTTATAACAAAAAAATGGTTCCTTTAATGACGAAACAAATGCGTTTTACACACATACATACATTTTCACAAACATAATTTTCTTTTCAAAAATATTTTTAATATTAATATTTTAATTTAACAAATTAGCTGAATAGGGGCTCTTGGTTCACTGGCTCTCGAGTAGTATTGCAAGGAAGACACTTTTAGAATTGCCCTCAAATTTTTGTAACAATTCAATTCGCATAGGATCGCTATTTTACATGAAATTCTAAATTTCTTTTCGGTAGCAAAGTTTACAGGGTGTGATAAAAAAAAACTGCAACAAAGTGAAACGCCATAATTTTCATACCCTCCACCATTGTATGGAGGGTATATTAATTTTGTTATTCCGTTTGTAACTCATCTTGATCAGGGTAGAATTCTAAGACGATCTAGACATGTCCGCCCGTCAGTTGTAAACTTCTGAAGAAATTGAGATAAGTTCGAAGATGGGCTATATCGGTCCAGGTTTAGACATAGCCCTCTTATAAGGGTACCTCCCAATTTACGGTATTTTGAAACTTTTAAGCGCGTTTTTGGTACATTGGGTTCTTTTTGGGTACCAAATGTCTCCACTAAAAATTACAAATATCGGTCCATTTTTTCGGGTTGTCCCCATATAAATGTACCGCACAATTTACGGTATTTTAAAGGTTTTATGCGAGTTTTTTTTCAACCGAATTCGCTAAAATTTGGTACAATGGGTTTTTTTGGGGTACCAAATGTGTCCATTACAAAATATAAATATAGGTCAATTTTTTCGGGTATCCCCCATATAAGGCCACCCTCAATTTTCGGCATTTTTGGTGTTCTTGAGTGCGCTTTTCAAACCGAATTCGCTGAAAATTGGTAGATTGGGTTCTTTTTGGGTACCAAATGTCTCCACTAAAAATTACAAATGTCTGTCCACTTTTTCTGTTAGCCCCTATATAACTGTACCTCCTAATTTACGATATTATGAAGGTTTTAAGCGCGCTTTTCAACCGAATTTGCTGAAATGTTGTACAATGGGTTCTTATTGAGTCCCAATTTTTTCACAAATATTATAAATATAGGGCAACCCCAATTTTCGGTATTTTGGGGTTCTTGAGCATGGTTTTCAACCGAATTCGCTGAAATTTGGTACATTGTGTTCCTTTTGGGTACTAAATTTCTCCACTAAAAATTATAAATATAGGGCCATTTTTCGGGTAGCCCCCATATAAGACACCATCAATTTTCGCCTTTTTTGGGGTTCTGGAGCGCGTTTTTCAACCTAATTAGCTGTAACGTGGTTTTTTGTGGTCGCATATAGTAACAAAACTTCCTTCTAAAAATTATTATATCGGCCAGCATTTAGGCATCTCCTCTATAGAATTATACCTCCTGAAGGTAAGAATTGAGACACAAAACAAAAATATTCGAAATTAACATATGTCGATTATTAATAAGGCATAAGTTCACGCATTGGATTTGTTCGAATTGGTCACCTTTGGCACGAATTATGGCCTTCAAACGGGCAATGAAACCGTCACACGCTGCCCGAATGTTGCTCTTCGGAATTTTGGCTCATTCCCGGCGAAGTGCTTGCTTGAGGCCTTATCGACCCTTTGGTATTTTTTAGTGCTAACATTGTTTTCCAAAATACTCCAGACACAATCGTCCAACGAACTGGTATCCGAAGATTTTACTGGCCATTGGGCGCTGGATATGAAGCGAGAAACATTATTTTGTAACCATTCTTGGGTGTCGCGTGCTGAGTGCGATGTTGCTGAGTCCTGTTGGAATGTTAAGGATGTTAAACAGGACACACGACAAACTGTCACCTTGTCTGAATCCTCGTTCGGGCTTCTTTCCGACTTTAACTGCTGACCTTGTGCCACTCATACTTATCCTACACAGCCCTATTAGTTTCGCGGAAATGCCGAACACTGACATAGCTTTAAACACCTGTAAACGGATAGGGCTTTCGAATGCGGCTTTATAGTCGACGAATAGGTTATTGTTGTTGAAGCAGCCCAATTGCTTTTACACAATGGGCTGATGTGACAGACGTTGGCCGAGTATAACTCGGGTCGTTTCGGATCGTAGACTCTTCTGCCGTGGAAACGCGACGAATAGGTGGAATGCTGCCCGAATGTTGCTCTTCGGAATTTTGGCTCATTCCCGGCGAAGTGCTTGCTTGAGGTTATCGACCCTTTGGTATTTTTTAGTGCTAACATTGTTTTCCAAAATACTCCAGACACAATCGTCCAACGAACTGGTATCCGAAGATTTTACTGGCCATTGGGCGCTGGATATGAAGCGAGAAACATTATTTTGTAACCATTCTTGGGTGTCGCGTGCTGAGTGCGATGTTGCTGAGTCCTGTTGGAATGTTAAGGATGTTAAACAGGACACACGACAAACTGTCACCTTGTCTGAATCCTCGTTCGGGCTTCTTTCCGACTTTAACTGCTGACCTTGTGCCACTCATACTTATCCTACACAGCCCTATTAGTTTCGCGGAAATGCCGAACACTGACATAGCTTTAAACACCTGTAAACGGATAGGGCTTTCGAATGCGGCTTTATAGTCGACGGATAGGTTATTGTTGTTGAAGCAGCCCAATTGCTTTTACACAATGGGCTGATGTGACAGACGTTGGCCGAGTATAACTCGGGTCGTTTCGGATCGTAGACTCTTCTGCCGTGGAAACGCGACGAATAGGTGGAATGCGTCGATGTGATTTTCATGGGTCTTTTCTAGGATTTGGTGCAGTGTTAAAATCTGGTCAATGGTGGATTTGTCAGGCCGCATTGGTATGGTCCAATAATGTCATTGACAATTGGCTTCATCGCTTACACAGTACGCGATGAGAAGGAGAAGAAGCGAAAACTGTGCCTGTTCTGCACAAAGTGCGCACATTCCAAGTGCAGATTCGTAGATCGCGGTTCTTTATACGTTTGCGGGGGTCGTCAACATTGGAGGGGTTAGGTTTTCTTTTTCGTTGCTTTTTCATAGTAAGAGGGATTTCCGAGTGTGGGTAACTAACCCGACGCCTCAAACCATTTTTAATAGTTTTTATGGGTGAACTCGCGACATATATCAAGCTCACTATTTCAATGGATGATGAAAAATAGTTACCCCAGGTGACACCGCGAGAAGATCAGTGTCCACAATTGAGATGAAAGAGGGACCAAGATAAGCCTGGGCTTCGCCATGTTAAAGCCAATCAGAGCCGTTGCTTGGTATCTGGCATCCCTACGTCACCCATTTTTCATAATCATTATTTCTTCTCGAAAAAAAAATATTTCTAACATTTTTTATAGTCTTTAACAAAAATAAAAATGTCAAACCACCACAACTATGGAAATTGATCGACCGAGAAGAAACCCCAGATTCAGTAATTTTTTCACATTTCTATCATCTCTTACTATAGCTGTTATATACTGTTATTTGAAAAAAAAAGAAATCCCCTAAAGAAATGCAAGTCAAATACTGTATACATAATAATATGTATGTGTATGATGAAGAAAAAATGTAAATTCTTTATTAAAATATTTCCTCCATTATAATTTTTTTGTTTTATTTTTTTTTAGACAAATAAATCCTATGAAAAGTAAATTAATTTCTAAATAATAAGAAAATACAATCTCTTTATCTAAACAAAAAAAAAATAAATAAATCCAAATACAAAAAAGAAAATAATACAATTATTCATAAATGTATTTAAAAACAAAAAAATACTATTTAAAAAACAATGAAAATAAATTGCAAATACTAAAAAATAAAGTAAACAATGTAATAATAAAAAAAGTTATATATAACAAAAACAATAATGAAACAAATTAAAAACATAAATGTTAACATAAAATAATCCCAAAGGCAACCAAAATTTTGGGCGAAAAAAATTAAATGTAACTAAAATGCGATAAAGAACAACAACAACTCTGATGAACAAAAAATCAGTTGAGAGTAACAAATGATGAAATTAAATAAATAAAATAAAACAATAAATGTCTATAACTAAATGGAAATGAAATATTTGTGTTGGCTTTTTATTTTAATTTTAGATAGGGGTGACTAAGCAACGGAAAAGAAAATCAAGAAATCTAATTGATTATGTTGTAATACACGGGAGGCATTCATCCAGTGTTTTAGACGTTCGATCGAAACGAGGAGCGAATATCGATTCGGACCACTACCTTGTACCAGCCAAGGTTCGCACACGCCTTAATGTGCGATCTAATGTAACACGGAAACTCGACGTCGAAAAGCTGCAAACACAAAATATAACAGAAGCCTACTCCGCTCAACTTACCCACCTGCTTGACGAAAGCACTTCTTATCACTTCGATAATAGTATAGAAGCACAATGGCAAAGAATTGTCCACTCCCAAAAACTGCAGCAAAAGCAACACTTGGGTACCAAAAGCCACCATCAAGAAACCCATGGTACGATCACGAGTGTCGTAATGCTGCTGATGTGAAAAGTAGCAACACGTAATGCAAGCGAGAAAGAGAGAGGAGAAACGTATTTTCAGAAAGAAGAAAGGAAAAGAAACACATGAGCGGGAGAAAATCAAGATTTACAGGAGTCAGAATGTAGTCCGAAAATTTTATCAATAAAAACACCAAACCGAATGCTTGGGTGCAGACATATCCTGCTGTAGAGATGAAGATGGAAACCTGGTGACAGATACAAATAGATTGTTGAGGATGATTTTGATCTTAATAAAGCAGCAGGTGCCGAGGAATTACCAGCCGAACTATTAAAGGCCGGTGATCAGAAGCATGCACCAGGTGATTTATAACATTTGGCTGATTAGTACCATTTGGCCATTTGGCTCTGCATCCTGTGGCCCGTGCACAAAAAAGGGGACAAGACGATATGTGCCAACTATATATATATACATATAAAGTGCTATCCAGCGTACTGTGTGAACGATTGAAGCCAATGGTCAACGACGTTATTGGACCATACCAATGCGGCTTCACACCTGGCAAGTCCACCATTGACCAGATTTTCACACTGCGCAAATCCTGGAAAAAAAACCCACGAAAAACACATCGACACATTCCATCTATTCGTCGACTATAAAGCCGCACAAGATCAGCAGTTAAAGTCGGAAAGGACCTCTCGTGTGACCTTTTTAACATTCTGCTGGAAAACGCCATACGAGAGGCAAAGGTGAACAGAAATGACACTCTGTACACCAAACAATACCAGTTACTCGCCTACGCCGATGACATCGATATAATGGGTCGAACATTGCGAGCGGTAACAGCCACCTTTGAACAAATTGAGAAGGAGTCTGCCAAAGTGAATCAGGCAGTAAACGGCGAGAAGACCAAGCTGATGGTATCAACGACTTCCAGTAGACTCGGACCAACTGTGGAACTTGAGAACTACAGCTTCGAAGTAGCCAAAGATTTTATATACCTTGGTACCGCCATAAATAAAACTAATAACATCAGTTTTGAAATTCGGAGAAGGATAGTGTTGGCCAACAGATGCTACTATGGTCTTAGCAAACAACTCAAAAGCAAGGCCACCTCACGCCAGACCAAACTCACACTATACAAGACACTGATACTACCCGTGCTATTATATGAATCTGAAGCATGAATCTTGGAGTGTTTGAGAGAAAAATTCTCCGAAAGATCTATGGGCCGATTTTTGTTGACGGTGAATATCGCCGTCGAATGAACCATGAGCTGTACCAACTATTCTCGTACATCGACATTGTTAGACGTATTGAGCTGCAGCGATTACGTTGGCTTGGTCATGTTGGGAGAATGGGTGAGGATGCCCCAGCACAAAACGCATATAAAAGCTAACCAGCTGATGGTGAAGGGGATGGCCACGAATAAAATGGAAAGATCAAATGAAAGACAACATTGCCGAATATGATCTTTCAAATTGGAAAAACTGCGCAAAAGACCGACGCGCCTGGAAATCTTTTTTAAGCTCGGCTTAGGGAACGAAAGTTCTGTCACAAGCCAGCTAGGTAAATAAGTAATTTTTCGAATAAATAACATTACATATCGCATGCTATAAAATGTTCAAGGCATTAATAAAAAAAATAGTGATACTTGTATTGAAACTTAACATTTAGTTACATGTATTGCCCACACATTCATGTTATTTTTATGATCGTTGTTTGAAAACAAAGAGCTGGAAAAAATACATATAAATAAAAATAAGGAACCAGACAACAGAGAACAACCAAATGTTTTTATACCCTACACAACTAGGTTGTCAGGGTATTATAGCTTTGTACAGCCCCAAGAGTTTGTAACGCTGAGAAATATTTGTCATATCTCGACTAGCTTTGTCGATCTAGACATGTGTGTCCAATCTCATGAAATTTTGTATGTAGGATGGGTTCTAGCCAACGAAGACCCCTATTGTTCTTTGGAAATGGAAAATTTGTTTTGCCAAATTTTCTAGTCGCTCTAGAGGCCATTATTATATGCAGAATATCACATATTCTACACGGTGAAGAGGATCAGAACAAATACTTAGAAAGGCTGTTTAAATGACTATCGGTCACTGTTCCGAGGGTCAAATCTACCAAAACCTAAAGTGAGCAAATTTTTATTTTAAGAGGTAAGTATTCACCTCGGGAAAACAAAATTTCAACAATATGACAGGGTTAGAAAGTGAAGCTGTTACTTATAAAGAAGGTGTGAAATATTGCCCAGGCTTTGAATATAGAAGCACAGAAAGTTAATATTTTTGTTGTAGTTTTATAGAGTATCATATGGTCGGCATCGTCCGACTATTTGCTCCAGCTCACTGGTTTTAGATTAGTTTCTCTTTATTCACTGCTGTTCGACTCTTGGCAAATATTGAAATTTTTTGCTGCACTCAAAGTCAGTCACAATACGGAAACGACAGTGAACGGTAAGAAAGTACAAATATCGCGCACAAAAGATTAGAGATTTTGCCAAAGTATTAATAACTGTGGTAAGTAAACAAATAAATAAAATAATAGTGTATTGTTTTGTAAAAATAATTGCAAAAAATATATTCTTTGTTCGTTTGAGAATGCAACATTGATTTCATTATAATGTTTTGATAAGTAGACTCGGATTTTGTATGTTTGCATATTTCGAATTTCGAAATTCTGAAATTTGTTTTAAACGATTTAGAATTAATTGATGGCGTCAATTTTTTTTATTTTTTTGCGTATATGCAAAACACATTTCACATATGCAATGCATTAAAATCATAAAAATTTAAAAAATATATTTTGTCAATTTTTTAACATAGCGGAAGCCGAGATTCACCCCTTTATAATTCGGGAATTACTTAAGTACATGAAAAAAGTAAAGTTTTGGATTAATTGATCTGTCGTTGCAAACATTTCATGATATTGACCTCAAAACTTTATTTAAGTGGAAGCTATGTCTCTAAAAAATGTGTAAAAACAGGTGGATGCGAACCAGTTTTTTATGTTCTCTATCGATTTTGTGGCTAAACCACTCATTTCACGGTCTCCGTGTCAAAGTAAAATTAGAAGCCTACAAAATGCCTACGTCTCTTATGTATCATTTTTTTTTAAATTTTAACTGCATCTAATTTTGAAGCTCGCTTTTGAGTGTTTTTTTGTATTTTACTTCTAGCTTTAATACGCTTTTCTATAAATCGATTATAAGATTATTGAAGTGGCAAATCTGAGTAATACTCATCCAAAGGTGAACATTTTGTGCGATCAAATTTTAAAAAAATCTATTTTACGGCCAAATTTTTAGATCTGTTAATTAAATGATATGGGTACTCGCGATCAGTAAGGCTTTTTACTTTTCTTCGCGATAATCAATCTACTAGAAGGGCGGGAACTGGCCTTCCAAAAATACGAATGTTAGCAAAAAATGTTTTTGAAAATATCGCGGATTTAAGTGCATCATTTCTGTGGATCATTTCCGTTTCAATAAATGACCTGATACGGATTTTGAACTTTTGCGAAAAGAGAACTTTAAAAATTTCAGCCGAAAGAAAGATGTACCCAATTTATCTCAAAAATAGTGTGAACTGGGTCATCCATGGTTCTTAATGGACCGCAAATGATTTTGAGGATTACGCGCCGATTGGGTGCTTAATGCATCATTTACATTAAATAGGAAGAAAATATATATGGGAGCTATATCTAAATATGAGCCGATTTTCACGAAACTTGCCGCTCATCATTCTAGACTTTGGTGCACCAATTACATAAAATCGGACGAAAATATATATTTGAGCTATAACTAAAGCTGAACCGATTTTCCCGAAACTTACCGCTCATCATTCTAGACTCAATTCAGTACGCTATGTCAAATGTCGATGGATATAAAGGGACTTTGGTGATATATGTGAGCTATATCTAAAGTTGAACCGATTTTCATGAAATTTAACACACTTCGTTCTAGATTTAATTCAGTACGCTATGTCAAATTTCGTGCAAATCGAAGGATATATAGTGACTTTGGTGCACCATTTACCTACAATATATATGGGAGCTATATGTAAATCTGAACCGATTTTTTTCCAATTTCAATAGGGTTCATTCTTGGGCCAAATAAATGGCCTGTGCCAAATTTCATCCAATTCGGATCATAAATGCGACCTGTACTTTGCTCACAAAAATACATGGACGGACAGACGGACATGCATAAATCTATGGTTTGCAGAGGTTTACGGAATAAAACACGGGTTTCATTATTCGATTAATATCTTCAAGACTATCTTTGAGGAGGTACAAGAAGAGGTTGCCCCCATACACCCCCTCTTAAGATTTAAAGTAGGTTTCAAAAAATATTACGATTTGATCAAAGATTTGATAAATCAGACACTACTTTATCTTGATATCGGAATAAATAAATTTCAAAATGTTGACACTTTGTGAGAATGGTAGCAGAAGGTGTGGACCAACCAAGCTTGATCTTTGACAGACGGACGGAAATTCGTAAATCTACTCCAAATTGTCTGAAACGGAATTGGTGTAAAGAAACATGGGTTCTAAAACCAATATTTCGATGAGGCAAATTTTTACCATAAAAAAGTTGTTTTTGCTCTGCAATGATAATCCAAAATATTAAAATTACACCAAATTTGGAATCAATAGCATGTAATATAGGTTCATAAGTAAAACCGAATCATTTATGTCTTAATTACTTTGCATATGCTTATTCTAATTAGCATTTAATGTAATGTAAAAAAAAAAACAACTTTTTATTACAGACCATAGACATTTGTTCCATTTTTAGTAACTGAAATTAATTATAATAATTGACATAATAGTCTTATCATTATTTCTGTCTTTATTCCTTTATTGTGAAATGCATATACATACATAACTACACTTATTTGCATTATATCAGTTACAAAGAATATTATTTGTACAAAACCATATAAATAGAAGTTTCCTTCTTTTCAGCAAAGAATATATTCAGGGAATTGGGAAAGCAACACCCAACACTCAGGAGAACGGCGGCATTTCATTCAAAATGTATAACAAATGGCTAAGTATTGCCATTTTTATGGCATTATATATTAACCATTCCCAGGGTTATTCAGCATCGGAGGATGCTCGTATTATTGCCGAATATAAAAAGAGTTTGTTATCCGCGAAAGGCATCCAGTCGAAACCTGACGACTTGAATCATGCTGAAATTGCTCGAAAGCTGGTTCATCAAACAGATTGGGCATCGGTTGGTACAATATCACAAAAACCAGCAATAAAAGATTATCCCATGGTTAATATCATATCGATAAATGATAACGATGCGCAGCAAAAGTCAACGGGACGCATACAATTTCTATTAACTGATTTGGATTTTACTGGTGAGGATAGGAAAGTGAATAATAGGACAACATTTCTATTTACC
Organism: Musca vetustissima; assembly: GCF_032173495.1. Lineage (NCBI taxonomy): Eukaryota > Metazoa > Arthropoda > Insecta > Diptera > Muscidae > Musca > Musca vetustissima. The sequence continues at coordinate 18,916 of NW_026879990.1, forward strand.
GATGAGCAAAGACTGCACTGTTCACAAGGTAGTGATGTACCATTTATTGATCCTATGGAGCCGAAATGTCCCCGGGCAATGATAAGTGGACAAATTAAAAAGGTAAAGCAGCAATACCACATAAAAATAAAAATATATATTTTTTATAATTTTTGTCGTTGTTTTTTTTTTTGCAGTTGGACAAAAATAGCCGAGACTATAGCCCAGCTGAGGCGTCTTTTATTAAACGCCATCCAGCTGCTGAAAATTGGATAAAAAGTAAGCATTTTTCGAGATTTTATAATCAATTCGATTTGATTTCTAAACCTTTTTATTTTTAAAATATTACAGAGCACGATTTCTATTTATGTGAATTGGAAATTGAAAATATTTACGTATTAGATTTCTATGGTGGTCCTCACAATGTCAAAGCCGATGATTATTACAATATTAAATTGGAATAATTACACAACAATATGAATTTAAAATTGGTAATTTTTTATCAAAAACAAAAAAAAACTTGTTAACACTTTTTATTAATTTGCAAATAACAATAATAAAGCAAATGTTTACATCTCGCAGTAGAATTATATATACATTGGTGGCGAAATAAAAAGAACATTTTTTACCTATTATAGTTCTACTAAATATTTTTTTTTTTTTTTTGTTGAAAACCAGTGTCGAATTCTTTTGCCTCTAATGGCATTTCTTTACTTGATAATTATTTTAATGGTACTAAATTTCGTACTATGTGCATTTAGTTGAGTGTATAGAGATGAAATCCTGAAAAAAGGAATTATGACTACTATAGGAGTACATGATTGAGGTAGCTTTAAAAAATCGTACTTATGTGTACGAAAAGTACAAAATGGTACTAAATTTGGTACAACTTAGATTTTTGTTAACGTAACGTAAACTTAAGTTTGGAATGAAAATTACGGAATTATGGTAGTATTTTCCACTAGCACTAAAAGGTACTAAATATGGTACAATTCATTTTGTGTGAGCGGAAATCCTAAAATTTGGAGTTAAAATTAAGGTTGGAGTGTAGTAGGATGAAACATGGAGGTAGTTTTAAAAATGCGTAATTATGTGCAGTAAATGGTACTAAGTTTAGTACAATTTAGATTTGAATGAAATGACAGCGATGGAAAATTTACATATATTTGAGAATAAAATTACTGTTATAGCACATGATTGAGATAGTGTTGGAAATTCGAACTCATAAGTACGAAAAGTACTAAATATGGTACAAATTGGATCTATTTGAACGGATAAGACTGGTTTCCTGAAATTTATTCCTGAAAATTACTGTTGCAGTGTGGAAATGAGGATGTTTTAGAAACTCGTGCTTACATCTACGAAAAGTAATAAACTAAATTTGGTACAATTTGGATGTTGGTGAACCAATAGAGCTGGAATCTTTAAATGTAGACTTAATGTTATTATTGGAGTGTATGACTGAAGTAGTTTTGGAAATTCGTACTTATGGGTACGAAAAGCACAAAATTTGGTCCAATTTGTACTTTGGTGAACGGGTAGAACTCGAATCCTGAAAGTTGGAACTTAGATTACCGTGGGAGTGTAGGAAAAGTGCAGAATGGTACCAAATCTGATATCATTTTGGTACGAAAAGTACTAAATTTGTTACAAGTTGGACTTTGGTGGAAATACGATTACTGTTAGAGTGTAGGATTGATGTAGTTTTAAAAATTCTTACATATGAGTATGAAAAGTGCTAAATGATACTACATTTGGAACAATTTGGATTTGGGTGAATTCTGAGATTTGGAAATTAGATTATTGTTGAAGTGTAGTATTGAGCTATGGAAACAACTTTAGAAACCCGAATTTATGTGTACAAATAGTAAATAGAATAGAAAATTCAATAAATTTGGAACAATTTGGGTAACGGAGAGCTGGAAACCCAAAATTTTAAAATGTGGGTCACTGACTGAAAGGGTTTTTTGTACTAACTTTAGTGGTTGTGACGGCATGGATGTAGTGTTGAAAATGTGTACTTATGTGTTCGAAAAGTGATAAATGGAAATAATGTGGAACCTGTACGAATTTGCTAAAATATATATTTGGAATTCAGACCTATTTCTTTGTAATGGAAATAAGAAAGAGATTTCGGAAAATAGTGTTTATGTGTATGAAAAGTACAAAAATGGTAATAAACTTGATAGTAGATGTAGGAATAGAGGTGGAATTCCGAACTATAGTACAACAAATTATACAGTATTCACGATTTCCATATGAAATATTACTTTTTATATTCCCTTTCCGCATACGAAGTGACGGGCACTTTGCTAGTAATACACTTATAAATCGACTCCAAGTTGTATGGAACGGATTTTTTTGTCAAAGAATACCCAAACGAAACCAATATTTCGTTGAGGCACTTTTTGCGTATCAATGCTATAAAGCAAATATATTTTTCAAGATCCCATAAAATATAAATAGTCATAATTAGAACAAAATTCTATGGCGATCTAGACATGTTCGTTTGTTGAAACCACGATAGAGATAACAATATTTAAGATATACATTTGAAAATTTGGATATATGGGTCATGTCGTTCCTCCTTACAGGAATTTACTATTCTGACCGATTTTAGGTATATGGAATTTTCAGCTCATGGTGGAGTAAGGAAAATATTTGGCTCGGACGAACTTAACAACGTTTTTATACCCTTCACTACATTGTGTTACTGGGTATTATATCTTTGTGTATATGTTTGTAACAGGCAAAAGGAAAAGAGATAGGCACATGGTTCCTTTTGAGAATATGCATAGAATCACGTCCGTCCGATTAAATTGAAAACAAAGTACAGGTCGCATTTATAATCCAATATGGATGAAATTGTTGCTTCGCATGTATTTGGCCCATGGACGAACCCTATTGAAATTGGGAAAAATCGGTTGAGATTTAGATATAGCTCCCATATATATTTTCGTCCGATTTAAAAGAAATGGTGCACCAAAGTCCCTATATATCTTTCGATTTGCAGGAAATTTGGCACAGCGTGCTGAATAAAGTCTAGAATGATGTGTGCTAAGTTTAAGTTTTTAGATATAGCTCCCATATATATTTTCGTCCGATTTAATGTAAATGGTGCACCAAAGTCCCGATATCTTCCGATTTTACGTAAATTGTGTACTAAAGACTCAAAAGTTTGGCCGATTGGCACACAATTTTGTACAATGTACTTTAGTTACTATAACCTTGCGTGTGCATATAGCTCCTATATATATTTTCTTCAGATTTTAAGTAAATGGTGCACCAAAGACCCATAGGTAGGCCGATTGACACAATGTACTGAAATAAATATAAATTAATTTCGGCAAGTTTCATTGAAATCGGTTCAGATTTAGATATAGCATAACTTCCATATATAATTTCGACCTATTCATGTTAGCAAAGTTTAGCATAGGTTGCTGAATGGCATGTGTAGGGATTGATGTTATTCGTTTTACATATAAATAAATTACAAACTTTCAGGATTTCAGACCCATCCGTACACACAGATACAAATTGTATCATAATTAGCACAATTTAGCACACATAAGTGCAAATTACCAAAATTACCTACAGTCAGAAATCAATAATTCCAAATTTCAGGATTCCAAATTCCCAATTTCAAGACTGCAGCTTTATTGGTTCACCTAAATCGTACATATAAGTACAATTTTTTAAAACTACCTCAATCATGTACTTCAATAGTACCTATTTTAAAGATTCCACCTCTATACGCTCACCTAAATGCAAATTTAGTACCACTTTTTTCATACAACTTGAACTAAATTTAGTAATTTTTAGTGCTTTTCGTACACCTATAGGACGAATTTCATAAAAACCCTTTTGTACATCTTTCTAACTTTTCATCAGTGACTAAAATTCCAAATTTTAGCTCTTCCCGGTTACCATATTTACTACATTTCAATACTTTTCGTACCCTTCTAGTTCGATTTTCCAAAATTCCAGCCTTATCTCACGCCTACACACCAACAACAACCCACACCCAAAATTTCAAGCTTCTAGCTTCAGCCGTTTCGTCTGGGCGATGATCTTTCAGCCATCGACTACATCGGTCCTGGTTTAGGCATATCCCCCATATAAGGGCACACCCAATTTTCGGTATTTTGGGGTTCTTGAGCGCGTTTTTCAACCGAAAACGCTGAAATTTGGTACATTGGGTTCTTTTTGGGTACCAAATGTCTCCACTAGAAATTAAAAATATTGGTCCACTGTTTCTGGTAGCTCCCATATAACGGTACCCCCCAATTTACGGTATTTTAAGCGCGTTTTTCAACCGAATTCGCTGAAATTTTTTACAATGAGTTCTTATGGGGTACCAAATTTCTTCACAAAAGAATTAAAAATATAGGTCCATTTTATTCGGGTAACCCCCATATGAGGGCACTCCCAATTTTCGGTATTTTAAGGTTCTTGAGCACGTTTTTCAACCGAATTCGCTGAAATTTGGTCCATTGGGTTCTTTTTGGGTACCAAATATCTCCACTACATATTAAAAATATCGGTCCACTTTGTGGTAGCCCCCATATAATGGTAACACCATCTCTGGTGTTAAAAACAGTGACGTAAATGACATAAATAACCGACGTATAATACATACGTCAGAAATGTCGGAAACCCAACCAAAGCCATTAATTTTGTGACAAAAAGCTATTTCCTTTAATAATTTGGAAATTACGTATGCTTTAATTAATTCCATATCAAATTTCAAAATTTTCTTCTCCAAAAAGTTTAGAATTTTTTTCTGTTCAAGTAAGGAATATTCAGATATATGTAAAAATAACTTTATTGGTAGTAATATTAAAATAAATGACGTTTACTACATTTATTACATTTTTTAAAACATAAAAATTCGTCACACAGACCATCCCTGGGTAACACACAATTTACGGAATTTTGGGGAGTTTAAGCCCGTTTTTAAACCGAATTCGCTGAAATTTCGTACAATGGATTCTTATTGGGTTCCAAATTTCTTTACAAAAAAATTATAATTATAGGCCAATTTTTTCGGGTAGCCCGCATATAAGACACCACCAATTTTCGGTATTTTGGGGTTCTTGAGCTCGTTTTTCAATTGAATTCGCTGTAATTTGTTATTTTGTAGTCGCATATGGTAACAAATCTTCTTAAAAAAATTATTAATATTCGCCCCATTTTAAGGGTAGTTCCCATATAACCACCTTCTTATATTAAAATAGTTAACTGATCAGTTTCGTGTGTAGGGGTTGTCCCCATATAGGTGTATTCTACCATAGTATAGGGGATAGTCGTTACTCGAAATAGTCACTTTTACTCTACAAATTATGGAATTCTAAGACGATTTAGCCATCGGTTGTAATCATTCCGCTTTCTAAGAAAATCGTGATAAAAAAACTCGAACCTGACAATAATGAAATATATCGACCACCATTTAGGCATATCCCCCTATAATTAAATAAAGAATTGAGACACAAAACAAAAATATTGGGTTCGAAATTGACATATGTCAGTCATTAATTAGGCATAGCCCTTATATAATTATAACTCCAAATATTCGATAATTCCTACACTATGTAGTCTATATTTGTAATCTAAATTGCAGAAGTTTTTGAGAATTGTATATTCTACCATGCGTTATTAATATCAGTCCACGCTTTGGGGGTTTCATTAAAAATTGCTGAAATTTGTATTTGGTTTACATAATGGTTTACATAAACCGGTTTATAGAATTATCTGTATAGGTTCACTTTTTGGTATGTTCCCTATATTTTTATTTCATGTATCTGTCAGTATACCTATGGTGGAGGGCAAACAAAGTTCGGCCCGACCTAACTTAACGCTTTTTCACTTGTTATATTTTAAAATAAAAATATTCTTTCATACAAGTAATTTTTTCTAATAAATAACATTCAACTACTAAAAAATATCACATGCTATAAAAATCGTTCGGGCAAAATAAAAAAATTACCCGCACAATAGTAACATTTGGTACAAAATTTTTGTTTACACATTTTTGTTCGTATGCTTTGTTTTGATATTGTGTGCTTCTTCTTGTTATCGTTGTTTGAAAACAAAGAACTGGAAAAAATACAAATAAATAATAAAAATATGGAACCAGACAACAGAGAGCAACCAAATGTGTTTTATTTGCAATTAGTTTCTCTTTATTCACTGCTTTTCGTAGTCTCTTGGAGAATATTGAAATTTTTGCAATACTCGAAGTCAGTCACAATACGGAAACGACAGTGAACGGTAAGAAAGTACCGCTGCTTAAAAGGGCACAAAGATCGCGCACAAAAATTTTTGGAGATTTTGCCAAAGTATTAATAATTATTGTAAGTAAACAAATAAATAAATGTTCGGTAAAAATAAAAACATTGCAAAAAGAATATTCAAATTATATTCTTTGTTCGGTTGAACTCCTTTGTTCGTGGGTTTAATGTTTCTTGAACTTTTGCGTATTTGCCAAAAAGACATACATATGTAGGTGTCTCCAAATGGAGAAGTTTCAATGATAACAGCTGACTGTAATGTGGGAAAAAACCCAACATTGATTTCATTATCATTTTTGATAACCAATCAAGCTGACTGGGCAGTCTTAGGCAGACTATGTAGAAAGTAAAAATAAGTAAAAAAACCGCCGTTAGTCAATGATCGAAAATAGACATAGAAATAAGTTTGTTTTGGTTGTAATGTTTAGAAAATAATAGATGCATAATATTCTTAGAAAAAATATAATTAAAGTAAATAAATGGGAGGAATATGGCCTATACCAATTTCAAGGCCCGATCTCAAATTGTATTGAAATTTTGAACATAAGAAATGTGAGTATCACTATGTAGTGGATGAAGTCCGTTTAAAAAAGGCCGAAGACTGTCCTCCAGCCAGCAAATAACATTTTATTTAAAATGTAATATTCTGTAGTGTTGTTGATTTTGACATCTGTCCATATGAGAAAGTCTACGTAAACGTTCCAGTAGAATTTTTGAAGCCCATATTTAAAATAAATTGGACAACCCGAACTTTGAATACCCTCCACCATAGGTATACTGACAGATACTTAAAATGAAAATGTAGGAAACATACAAAAAAGTGTACCTATACCGATAATTCTACAAACCGGTTTATGTAAACCATTGCGAACACCAAATACAAATTTCAGCAATTTTTAATGAAAACCCCAATGCGTAGGCTAATACTAATAACGCATGGTAGAATATACATTCGTCAAACTACCTCAATTTAGATTACATAGTGTAGGAATTAGCGAATATTTGAGATTATAATTATATGAGGGCTATGCCTAATTAATGACCGACAAATGTCAATTTCGAACTCAATTGTGTCTCAATTCTTTCCTTCAGGAGGTATCATTAGATGAGGGGAGATGCCTAAATGCTGGCCGATATATTTCATTATCGTCAGGTTCGAGTTTTTTATCACGATTTCCTTAGAAAGCGGAATGATTACAACCGATGGCTAAATCGTCTTAGAATTCCATAATTTGTAGGGCAAAACTGGCAATTTCGAGTAACGACTATCCCCTATACTATGGTAGAATACGCCTATATGGGGACAACCCCTACACACGGAATTATCAAGCTAACTATTTTAATATAAGAAGTTATATGGGAACTACCACTATTTGTTACCATATGCGACTACAAAATTCCAAATTACAGCGACTTCGGTTGAAAAACGCGCTCAAGAACCCCAAAAATACCGAAAATTGGGGGGTGCCCTTATATGGGGGCTATGCCTAAACGTGGACCGTTATAGCCCATCTTCGAACTTGACCTGCCTGCAGACAAAAGACGACTCTATGCAAAATGTTGTTGATCTATCTCAATTCCTTCAGAATATAGCGTGATTACAACTAACGGACGGACATGGCTAGATCTTATCAAGAACTTTATATGGCCGAAAGTGAATATTTCGATGAGTTACAAACGAAATGACAAAATTAATATAGCCTCCACACTAGGTGGAGGGTATAAAAAACAGTAAGGAATGGGAGCTATATCTTAATCTGAACCGATTTTAACACTAGAAAGACTGGAATTTTGTATACACCTATATTGCCTAAAATCGGTCAAAATGACTTCATTCTGAAAGAATTTTTATTGTGTAAAGAAATTTTTTTAAACTTATTTTTTAATATTTTTTACATTATATGCAATCATACAAAACGTTGTTATTATTTGTTTTCGGCGGGAGGGCTCTCGAGTTTCCCTTTTTGAAAAATAAGAACACGGACAAAATGTTCAAAAAAGAGGAAGTCTTTACTCTAAGAGTGAAATCGACTGGAAATATAAAATTTATTTTTCCCGATTTGTGTGTTCGTTTGTGTTTCTAGAGTAGTAAACGGTTTTCGATGTTGTTGTACTGATCTGGTCATATAAGAAATTTACTTTATACAATAATAAAAGTAGTTTGATTATTTAATATTTCACAAAAGGTCAAAATGACCGATTTTAGGCCATATAGGTATAGCAGATGTGAATACGGGGAATGAAAGAGGGGAAGAAGCAGCTACTATGATTAATAAACGTAGTTCTATGGGGTACAAAAAGTCACCAAATTTTAAAAAGCTTTGTCATAATATACACACTTGTTTTTGTACTTGAAATTGAAAAACCGTCAAAATGACCGCTTTCGGCAATCTAGTGTTAAAGAAACTTAACACACATCGTTCTAGACTCAATTCAGTACGCTATGCCAAATTTCGTGCAAATCGAAATATATATAGGGACCAGATTTAGATATATATGACGAAATGACAAAATTAATATAGCCTCCACACTAGGTGGAGGGTATAAAAAACAGTAAGGAATGGGAGCTATACCTTAATCTGAACCGATTTTAAAGAAACTTAACACACATCGTTCTAGACTCAATTCAGTACGCTATGCCAAATTTCGTGCAAATCGAAATATATATAGGGACCAGATTTAGATATATATGGGAGCTATATCTTAACCGATTTTCACGAAACTTAACACACATCGTTCTATACTCAATTCATTCGCCTTTCCAAATTTCGTGTAAATCGAAAGATATATAGGGACCATTTACAATAAATCGGACGAAAATATATATGACAGCTATATCTAAATCTGAACCGATTTTTCCCATTTTCTATAGGGTTCGTCCTTGATCCAAATAAATGAGCTGTGCCAAATTTTATCAAAAAATTAAAAGGCAGGTTGGTTTATTCCTAAAAATACACCATAGGCTCGGCTCTTTGTTGCATTTTTATGCATGGTGTAGTCAACTGAAATTATTATTAATGCCGAAATAATTATCTTATCAATATTTTTGTCTTAACTCATTTGTTGTGACATACACATACA